>NC_134500.1:21260266-21470266 GCF_040206685.1 Ascaphus truei
CAAATACAGCATAAAACAACAAAGAAACTCCCACTCCACTTAGAATAAATGTATAGGGGGAAGGTGCTCCTCTGGGTAGAGGTATATATAAATAACACACACACATTCCCAGCTAGCTCAAACTCCTACACCCACCACTTCATGAATACTGTATATATTTACGCCAAAATGAGTGCTACTGAGCGTGGCAAATGTATACAACAAAAGACAGGGGTGCCCAATGTTACATCAAATTGACAAAACATATATGGTAATAAGTATAAAGTTTATTTAAACTTTATACTTATTACCATATATGTTTTGTCAATTTGATGTAGCATTGGGCACCCCTGTCTTTTAGAGGGATATATATTAAACTATTACAAGACTGGTAAACCCAGTTATGGGCACTCAAATCCCCCGATGGATGTGTTATGACATAATTAAAAATCTCTTTTATTAACATAAATCCTCTAAAATATATGTGGTATAAAAACAACGACACAGAGTTGGATCCTTCAACACCCATGTGGGTGCTAGGATCTATATATTATTAAAGGAGTAAAGGTTATATATGATACTCTATCTCCTTACTTGTAATACCCAACTGTTTAAAACAGTTGTAACAACTACAACATAAATAAGTTTCAATCCTCATCCCATCATTTGAATTGTTTGATGCAGGGAAGAAGTGTTTGGCAAGGAACATGGAAGATGTATGTAATTAGCACAAGGGAACTACTCTTGTTAGTACAATTTCACTGGGCACATGGATCAGTGTTTTGACTGGTGTGGAAGAAAATCATTTCTTTCTTCACTTCGAGCTGCCTCCTGTGGTAATCTCATCAAGGAAGGAGAAAAAACTTGGCGCACCCATTTAAGTCGAGGCATAAATAGCAGAATTTATTAAACAATTCAGGGAACAGGAAGAAAGCTGTGTTTCTGTATCTGCACATTTTTCATGGCCTGACGTGCATAGTATTTTACTGGATCCTAGTAAGATGAATAAATCTACTTTCTTTCAACGTGTTCTCTTGCTTAGGTTCCTGGATTGCTCCAGGAGGAACGGATTGTTTTAATTATAGCACTACAAAGGAACAGCTTCAGAGGCGATATGGATGTGCTATACTGCCAATCTGTTCTTCTTCAACTTCTGTTTTCTTTTAGCCACATTCTTTCAAGTACATTTCAACAGTTAACTGCTCACCCCCCACTTCACCTTAGCATGTCTGGCATACCCTTTCAACCAAACAATTTGATAAAATCAAGTGACAGTGATTTAGGTAGCCTGCATGTCAATACAATGAGCAGATTTTCCTTGTAGGCAGTTGTGGCTTAGTGACTCCCTTGTGAGCACATTCATGTGTCACAGAAAGGCCTTTCCCCATTATCTCCCAGCACACAATGCTTCCACTGCAGCCAGGGATTCTGGGAAATGCCATGCAAACAAGCACACAGTGTCACCTTTTGCTTCATGTCCATTTTAACATGGACTTCCATAAACTTATGGCTGCCATATTGCATAGCTTTTTCAGCACAGCATGGGTTAAAGAAGCGCATAGCCAGTAAACTTACTCACAGGCTGCTGTTTCAACCTTTTGGGTCTCATCTGTGGGAGGATGGTTATACTGGCTTTGCAATGTGATGCCGGAATACTCTAATCAAAGCCTAGTCTCCCCAGCCTAGGGAAGTGTGAGGATTCGCCATTCTGGCGGGTCTGTCCCCTTAACCCTCACCTGTCCGTCAGGATGTAGAGGCACTCAAAGAAGGCATCTCAGTGGTGGTTCGCATGTGGGCAGTGCACGGGCTCCGTCTGTCTCCGCGGTTCCCGTGTCCAGAGTACGTTCTCCTCCCAGCGGCAATGATGCGCGATGCATGCACTCTCCCCGGCGTCCTGTGGTCTCCGCCCCCCGAATACACCCCCCGCTCTGACGACAGAGGTACGCAGTCACACACGTCCCTCCCTTCTCGCCTCCGGTCTCTGCCGCCACACTGACACAGGTGCCATGGCGCGCACTAGTGGCGCGCGACCGGGTCGCCAGTGTGATGCGCGGGTTACGCGCGGGGCACGTGCGCTCTCTAGAGGTCCAACTCCCAATCGGCTGCACAATAGGACGCACCTGCACGATCCAGCAGCCTATCATTGAGGGCTTCTCCACTTCCTGGTTGCCTCCCATTGGAGGGAGGTCCTATTTATACCCTGTCTGAGCTCTCCTTCATTGCCGAGCATAACCTCTGTTTTGTGATGCTGCCTCTCACTGCATTCAGTACCCTGCATTGTCTGCCTCTTGCCCTTGCTGCCTGACCCTGCCTTGGACTTCAGACTTTGTGATACTCTCCTGCACTGACCCTGGCTTTGGAATACGACGATCCTGCTCTCTCCTGCGCTGACTCTGGCTTTGGCTTTACGACGACTCTACTCTCTCCAATCCTGACCCCGGCTACGTACCCCAACGATTCACTACTCTCCGCTTCTAGACCCTGCAAGTACCACGTTTACGCTGTCCTCTATAACCCCGACCCGGCTTGCAAGATTATCCTACACTCTAGACGCGCCCTCGCGGTTGTGGTCGGCGTTCTATACCAATCCCTACCTCAGCCCCACGGTCGTGCCTCATTTGTGGTGAGCTACGCGTTACAGGAAGGCGAGAACGGATTGAGAGATGGAGCCTGTCAGTTTCTCTCTCGTACCTTATTGAGTTGAACTGGCAAAATTTGCAAACAAAATTTGAAAAGCATTAGAAAGTCAATGTCTAGATCACATGACCCTTTGCAAAATATGGTTGAAATGAAGCAAAGGTTGCAAATTTCAGCAGATCTTGGTCAAATCTTTGTGCAAATAAGCAACATTTCAAGCAAGGCAAAATTGTACAAACCATTCCCAAAATGCTAACTAAATTTAGAAAGCAACTGTCCAGGCACTTGCACATCTCTGCTTGTGATAGTGCCTATTTCGCATGAAAACACCTTTTTCTAAAATGGAATAAGAACTGCGGGCTGTCTTCTCATTTGACAAACTCTTTGTAAAGAGGATGCATTTGATGAGACTGCTGCTGCAAGATTTACCGTATAGCTGGCAAGTGATTTAAAAGTTTAGGATTTATCCCATCTAACTAACAAAACAAATATTACTGGCAAAAATGCTGTTGCACAATGCCTTCCTGCTCTTCAGGGAAACACATTCTTTCTCGAGTTTATGTCAGGGAAATAACTTACAATGATTAGCCAATTCTAGTATGACATCAGCTTTGGAATGTATACAACCTGAGCTTAGTATTCCATTGTCACTTTATAAAATTATTTTCTCTATATATTACCATGGTTCTGTAATGCTATGTGGTATTTACTGTAGGTCAATTCATTTGCTGCTGTTACGGGCATGACTTGGATAGGCCTGTAATCTAAGACCTATACATATAAGACCTAGCGTAAAACTGTGATGAAGCACATGACACAAGGAGAGGAAAAAGGCGTTACTTAACGAATGAAATAAGCCTAAAATTAGCAGGAAAAGTCACCACAAATATCCTAGGCCACTCATTCTAAAGGGCTCTGCGGTAGCTTGTGACTGCCGTCTCTCTGTTGATGGACAACCATTCAATGGATATGAAATCCCAATGTGAGGACCCTCCCAAATCCCAGCTGCCTAACTGTGGCATGACATCACCAACACCATAGTCAAGCAGAGTTTAACACCACAACCTGATGAGCCCAGTCTGGCAAGAATATACACATCCCCACCCAGCTGAGACAAAGAGTATAGATCCCACTTTCTTGCACTTCCATTCTTAATATATACATGGTTCCCACACTGATGAGACCCATTAAGGTCGAAACAGCTGTCTGTGGGTGGGTTTTCTGGCTATCCATCTTAACCCTGGCTGTGCTCAAAGCTGTGACCATGCAGCAAGCTTAAGCCTATAGGGAACCATGTATAAAATGGTTTTTGAAGCAAAAAGTGGCACTGTGTGCTCATTTGCATGTCATTTCCCAGAATCCCTTGCTGCAGTGGAAGTGCTGTGTGCTGGGTGATAATGGTGAAAGGCGGGGTTGCAGACCTGCCTAAGACATGCAAATGAGCATACAGTATATTTACATTTGCTATATATACATACATATACATACATACACATATATACATACACATATATTTTATATATATATATATATATATATATATATATACATATATATATATATATATATACATATATACACATATACATACATATATACACATACATATATACACATATACACATACATATATACACATGCTTATATATATATATACACATACATATATACACACATACACAGAGAGAGAGAAGAAAAAAACAGCGCTCAATAACTATATTGTGTAGGTGCAACTATGAAATCAATTATGATAATTAAAAATATATCAATATATATATTAATACAGTATATGATAATATATGTGCATTAAGTGCATAAAGAACCATATAAATAAGTGAATAGTGAATGAACAGTGTCCACATATAAAGTCCAGAAAAATGATTGGACATATATCAATCTGGAGTAAGGGTCATGCAAGAGCATCAGCACTGGGATCCACTCTAGCCGTAGATTAACCCATGACAGCTGTTTAGGCAGGAGATCTTGTGCATGGCTCAGCTCAACGTCGCATCAAGGCTGCATGATTACGCAGATAGCCCAAAGCATCATAACACATATATACAGACATCTTTAATATATATTTTTTTTGTTGGCTACAATTTTATCAAATAATCAATGTTCTTTTTTCAGCTATAGCAAACATGACAAGCTGGTAGCAATAGAAACAAAAAAGGGTGGGTTGACAGAATAACACCCGCTGTGTGGCCACAAGGCAAGTGATTGTTCCAGTCTCCTAACCCTTCCTATGCCCAGCCCACATAATACTCTAATATATATGCTCCCTGCCATACAAAAGCCATGACAGCACAGGCATGAAAAGAGTAAGGAGAGGGCTCCACCATCCAGTCATGCCAGTGCCACCCTTTTATAAAATTCAGAGGTTTATCTGACTTGCGAAAGGCTTGTGAACTGATATATCTTGAGAGAGAAGCTCGAGACCAGCTTGCCATTTCAACCTGAAGATGGGGGCACACGATGAAGTGCATGACTGCTGGTATTTCATTTCCTTAATGGAATAGTTTTCAAACTCTATATTGCAAGTTGGGGACTGAATAAGAAACCTCCTCAATAAGAAACACATGCAAGTGTCCTGTTAATGTCTATACAGTACATCCACTATCTGCTGAGCACTGAGAAGTTATTGTAAGTGTCCCACACAATACATCTACCGATACCCTCTGCACAGCTGTGTTTCTTTAGATCAGGGGTGTGCATCTCCAGTCCTCAAGGGCCACCAACAGGTCAGGTTTTAAGGATATCCCTGCTTCAGCACAGGTGGCTCAGTCATTGACTGAGCCACTGATTGAGCCACCTGTGCTGAAGCACAGGGGTGTTAAATGTTTATTTCACACCATTAAGAAAGTTGTGTTGTTTTACTATATTTGCAATGCTGATCTCTTCGCGAATAGTGATTTCCTCTAATTGTTTCATAGCCTTGGACATTTGGCTTTGCATAGGGTGCCGCTGGGGATTCAAACTAGATTTGCAATCTTAAAACAATTAAATACAGGTAATGGCACAGCAAATTTTTGGCTCGAGACTTTCATAATTTATGATGAACTAGGTTTGCACCAATGGTGGAATTTGTAACCCGCACATTTGGCTGTATAAACCATGTTTTAATGTGTCATCACCTCAGGTTTCAGTCTCGTTCCAAGGTCCTCTGCAACATGCAATTTTATTGTAATGGGATATTGCAGCCACACGATTCCCGGGAGTCTTATTGGTAATGTTCAGAACCCACTGGGACAATGCAACATTCTATATATACCCTTTAAGAGCATACAGTACATAAGAATAATTTAAAACAACAGTTGTTGGGGAGATATGTTGCCATCTGAGCAAAGAATCTGACAACATATACTACGAAGGGTCTCTGAAAAGCTGCAAGATATTACAATATCACTTTCAAATATTAACATTTAAACAAAGGCATTTTAGCAGAGTAACGCTGTAAACCACCAACCCAATGTTTGTATTATTAAGAGTAGAACTAAAAAAGCCAGATATCATATTGATTTCCCAAGTCTACTACTTTCTTACCTATAGATTCTGGGCATAGTTTATGTTCTTAGATACTACAGGTACATGAAAACCTGAAGACCCATTGTCCTCACCTTAACTAATAAGAGGAGACTAATTGAGTCTGTGGGATATATTAGGACTGCGGCGTTTTTAAGGGCTGAATGCAAAACTGAATAAATATCGGGGTCGAGGCAGTTTTGTGCCTCTCTCGTGTACACCTTGACTATGTTGCAGAACAAGAAATGCTATTGCTTCTTAATTGCATTCAATTGGTGCAGAATGTAAGCAGAGACAGGGTGTTGACAAAGGGCATAAGAGATCTACCTGCTTGGTCACCTATGTCAATGTGGGTGGGTGCTTTAATTAGGAAAAGAGTGGACAATACTAGTATGGTCTTCCATAAAATCCAGGGAAAGAGGTCTTGTATAAACTGTGTCTACAACTGTATGGGGAACATGTACAGATGTAGCAGACTTCAACACAATGCATTGTGTTAATGCTGGTGTGTCATTTAACAGCAGTTGTTAAGGAGATAACACACGTTATTTTATGCGTTACCAGGAGTAATAACGTCTTCTACATCTGTATGTACTGAAATGACTTGCCACCGTGTCACAGAGTACATTACTGAACACGGCAATCTGTAAAACACAACTTTCCTCCACAGGGAAACATCATGAGAAGCTTCACTGGAAAGTGCCACCATTAAAAATGATTTTCAGCAGGACAGAAATATGAAAGGGTGCAAAAATGTCCAATAATTACTGTATATTAACCATTCCAAAAGCAAAACTCTGCTTAATGTACCTCACTGCAAAGGGAAAACGTGACATCCTTTCCTACAATTATACAACCGAAAGCCACTTAAGTCTCTGCTTGTCCATATGGCATCATCCAATCAGTACAACACAGGGACATCTATTCACACATGTATTCAATACTGTAATGGGGTAATTAAATATACACGGCTAATTTTCTGCCCAAACACAGCCACTTTGGGGGATACAGAATATGGCACATTTAAAAAAAAAATAATAATAAAAAAATATATCTGACAGGTGTTTTTAAAAACAATAATGTTTGCATGGTAACCACATTATTTTTTTTAGGGGGAGGGGTTACGATCTTTACCTGATCTCTTTCGTGATAAGACTGTTTGCTGGCAGTATGTGTCAACTGAAATGAATTATGCCTTGATCTTTATCTACTATATAACAATCTGAAATTTGCTCAGGAATACTAAGAGGCCAACTTCATCCCTTCCTTCCTCCTCCTCCTCCTCTTATCCTCCCCACCCTCATCTCTCTCCCGTCCATCACTTTCCTTTAATACCTTATGATATCCCCAATTCTTTCCGCCTCTCTCCCCTTCTTCAGCATCCTTACTTTATCCACATGTGCTGTTAATGTATATTTTGGTAGGGGTCCTAGGTTTATATGTTTAAGAATATATGCTCCATTTTTGTCAGCTCAGGTACAATGTGTATAGCTGTAGGGAAAAAGTATGAGAACTCTGTTTTAACACAGAGACCAGAAGTCACTTCTAATACAGTTGCTCCCTGCTGAGATCAAGCCCCATATATCCTGTTCGACCGGAATCCTAAAATATTCAAACTGTCCTGTCAGCAACGTACGATAGCCACGACAACTGGGGGTTAGCTGAGAGAAAATGGCATTGTTAAGGATAACTATAGCAACGACAGCTGAGCTGGGGGGTAACTGAAAGGAATATGGCATTGTTAAGGACAACTGACTTCTGTTAAGTGTACATGGCAACCTGAATGAATTACATATATGTGACAACGCCCCGAAAGGGCTATAAGAACTGATGCATATGCCCATTAAAGCAGACAGTGAATGAGAACGATACTGTGTGTGTCTAAATTATTCACTAGTCTCCGGACGTCTGCAGCTATTCCTGTCCAGCACATTGAACCAGGAAGGGTCCTCCCGGGAGGCAGCCTTGAGTCCACGGGGTAGACCTGCTACCGTACGGCGGAAAGCAGACCATATTTTCATGTGCCAACTGACTTCCGTTCTTTCTTCGTCTGCTGTGTAAACTTTATAGCTAGCTGACTCTCCTGATCTGCCACCAGGCTATGTGCATTATGATGTCACCAGTATGATGTCCGTACCAGATACAAAGCCCACAAGGTAAAACACCCAGTGACTGACTTGGATGTCAGAGAAATTGTAATAACGCATAGAATTAAAAATAGTATGTATCCAATTTCCAAACATAGACAAAAACCTGCTCCTTAATCTCAGAAACTATCATGGAAAATGTGGTGACGATATCTTAAAATGCGTAGCGAACAGACAAACAACATTCCAAAATATATACAGTAGTAGATGTAATTGTTACAGTTAGCCAAAGAGATAAAAGCATGCAAGAAAAGGGATTTAAGAACTGAATTTCAGTGCACTCTGGTCTGTGACTGTTACATACGCCTATAACATATATGATCTTTTAACTGTGCATGCAATGTCCTGTTCACTTAATGTAACTAAGCATTTGAACCCATTTATTTGTCATCATAACTCTGTGCCCAGGACATACTTTAAAACGAGAGGTAACTCTCGATGTATTACTTCCTGGTAAAAAAAAATTTATAAATAAATATATAATTTTTTAAATTGTATAAATAAGTAAAATGGTCACTGTAATAGAATCTTATATATTTTTTTTTTTTAAGAATAAAAAAAACAACACATTGACACATTGCTGAAGGCGCGGCTCAGTGGGTAAAGACACTGGGGCCTGTTCTCAGAGGTCTGAATTTGTCAATGCCAAACCGCATGGTTTGACGTGTTCAGAAGTAACGGAATGAAATGTGAGAAGAAAAAAAACCTATTGTCTACTGTAAACTGCGGGGTTTAAATGGCTTCTATAAACTGTGACAAACCGCATGGTTTAAGAGGCAAAGCGTCCGGATTGTATTTGCTTTAGAAACGGAATAACCAGAGTTGGTGCCAACTCAATCCCCAGTCTGATTTATGGGATTTGCTCTCTCAGCTAAACCCATAATTCATTATCTGCCTATAACTAGCAATACCAATCTCGTGAAAAAATGCGAGTTTTTAGAAGCGGTTTGCATAACGGAGCTACGAGAATAGCAGTTGTCGTCAAAAATGCGTATTTGAGACTTTTCTGTTAAACCGATCGAATTGGCAGAGCCAGAGTGAAACCGATTCTACAAATGCCTTTTAGACACGGATTGAACATGCAAGAAAGGATTAAGCATGCCAGTCCGATCGGAAACAGCTGTTTAGAAGCAAACTGATACACTTCGGAGCTACGAGAATACGTCCCACTAACTGAAAAGAATGGAACTGAGTTTGAAACAGGGGGGCCTTTTTCAAGTCTCGGTCTCATCTCCTTGTGATCTAGGACAAGTCCCTTTATCTCCCTGTGCCTTAGGTACAATAAAATAGATAGTAAGCTCAACGGCACTATCTACGCTGTCAGCGTTAAACAAAAAAAAACATTATTTTAAAAATTGGCCACCAATTGAGACTGCTTTTTCAGTGTGCTTGGAATAATAGAGCAAATTCAAGTTATTTTTGTACTGTAAGTGTAAATAATTTTAAGTAAGAAAAGCTGAAAAAATTCTGGAAAAAAAATTGCCAAATATAATGCTTTGTGGAATCCCAAAATTATTTTTAACTTTTGGTTGAATACAATAAAGTCTATAAATATGGTCAAGTCTACCTGTGCATTTACATTAAATTATAATGAATACTTATTTTTAGAAATCGAGGGGGGGGGGGGGGTTGTGCAATATTTCCATCAAGCAAACCTTGGACACAGTTTCAGATTCAGCCATTAGCGCTCCAACATAAACACAAAGTTTATATTAAATAGCTGAAGTTTAAGGGCTTTTTCTAATTTTAATTTGAGCTCTCTTAAGAAGGAATGTTAACCCATTCAGGTAGGGGATGGTCTTGCTAATGTTGCTGAGTTTGCACCACTGCGGATGAAGCAGTTTGAGAAATGACATTTTCCAGATTTAAAAGGCAATAAAAAATGCACTTAATATATATTGTTACAGCTTTAAAGCAGCAATACTACATTCCACCCTTTTAAAATAATTTTCATATGTAAAGCATGTGACGATGTATAATTCTACATTCTTACCTAAGCTGGCAAACGTGTGGTGCTGCTGTTATAAATCTGTAAAAATCCAGATTGTGTGCCTAACATAATGGCCGCCTTTCAGTTTCAATCAATCTTTCAGTCAGTGTAACTCGGCAGCTACAATGTATCATTATATTACTAAGGTAACATCTATTGCTACAGTTTGCAGCTCAAACTGCTGGGGATATTGGAAACAAATGATCACAAACAGGAAAGTATTACAAAGATCTGCTGGGGAGGTGGGCTAAAGCCTGCTATAGAAATCAAAGGATGCTCCCCGGAAGAAGTTCCCTTGTCTGGAACGAAACGCGCGTCGGGATGACGTCATAGCGACGCCGGCTGTACTGTTGCAGTGTCAAACTCATAGGAGTTTGCTTACGCTCTGTAGAATAGATTAATACTTTGATGTGGGCCACAGATGTGGATCCCACTAGCTAGCAAATAGGTATATCAGACCTCCTGCTGGCACTGGCCAGCCCAAAGTATATTTACACAGTAGGGTTGTGAGAATACTCCCCCCCCCCCCCTGGAAGGAGCTGCAAAGCGTGAGTTCTGGCTATTAGGCCTCGGTCCCGCTGCGCTCGTTGGCGCGGGCGGCAATGTAGCGAGTTCCCCACCAGCAGGGGAATCCTCGCAAGCCGGTCCCGGTCCCCACTGGCTGCACAGCTGACTACACGCTGTGGCGCGTCAGCCGCTGGAGACACCAGAGAATGGTGTTTCCTAGCGTTGACGCGTGACGTGTGTGGCTGTGAGCCAATGGGGGGGGAGGCTTCGGGAGGAGGAGAGGCTTCGGGGAGCGGGGAGGAGTGTGGAGTGAAAGCAGGTGAGTGCCTGTCTGTGTGTGTATGTGTGTGCCCGAGTGCGTGAGTGCCTGCCTCTGTCTGTGTGTGTGTGTGTGTGTATGAGTGCGTGAGTGCCTGCCTGTGTGTGTGTGTGCGCGTGTGTGTGTGTGTGTATGAATGAGTGCCTGCGTGTGTGTGTTTAAACTTACTTTCCAGCTCCAGCCCGAGTCCGTGGAGGGAGGGGGGGGAGAGTAGCGGGTCCCTCCGCTCAAGCCACGCCCCCCCTCCCTGTCAAACCGCCCACCACCCGCCCACCTCCCGCTCCGGCTCCCGCTCCCTACAGACCGCATATCGCGGTCTGTGTATCTCAGCGCACCGCCTGTCAGCAGTGCGGGTGCGCTGACTCTGGGAGCGGGGCCTTAGCCTTAGTCTGGGGTTCCCCCAAGCCCTGTTGAAACAGGTTGACCACGGGGTATACTTACTTGCACCCACCTCCCAGCAGCGCTCCCATTGATCTATTACCAGGGGGGTCCTTCCCTGCCTGGGTTTGCATTTGGCTTCCTGTGTATGCAGCAGTGCTATGTGCCCTACTGCAGTTTTATAACACAGTGCTGCACTATCAATGCTCCCAGTGTTCGTGTGTATCACAATACCCATGTAGATTGCACACCAGTTACTTCCCTGACAGGGTTATATTTACTGTGCATCTACTGAACCACTTCCATACAAGTATTGTGAGAATCTATAGTTACTCTATTCTACTGTGCTTCACACTAGTTATGACACTACTTGGTCATCTAGAGTGATTGCACATCAGAACTGCACAGTACACTTTTTAGGTTTTAAATATATTTGTTATGTTTGTTTTTTTTCCATTACATTAAAAAAAGTTTATTATTTTCATTTAGTAGGGTTGAGTGCATCATATAGGGTTCTTTCCTCTCTCCTCCCATACGCTTATGTTTCACCCTAATAGCACCTCCCTAGAAAGTCTATTTTGAGCTGAGCAGGATTTTCCCCTCCCCACCCCTCCCCCCTCCCTCTCCCCCACTGGATGCTTTAATTTAACACATTAAAAATGGCATTAAGAATTGAATAAAAGAAAAAGGAAAATAAAAAAAAAATCACTATTATCCAATACTAATTTATTTAAGATAAAATAAACATATACGATTTCATATGTTTTGTTGCTTTAATTGAAAGTGCAACATACTTCTTATCCAGTAATAAAACTTAAGTAACCCCTTCAATTTGTCATGGTATCTCTGGCATCCAGCAGTTAAAGTATCTCTATCTATCTATCTATCTATCTCTATATATCTCTATCCAGTGGCGTAGAAATAGCCCAGGTTCTTTGGGGGCCCACTCTCCCCCCTGTCAGCAGAGGCAGACAGGGGGGAGGGGGGAGATGATGGTACATGGCGGGGCATGCCACTAGCATTGAGCACAGGAGCAGAGGAGATAGGAGTTGCACGGAGGCAGAGCAGGACAGCTGGGGAGGAGCGCACCCCAGCGGTCCGACCCGGAAGTCTTTCTTACTTCCGGTGTCTGCTGTTGCAGCGCGCTCCTTCTCAGCTATCTTGCTCTGCCTCCATGCAACTCCTAACTCTTCTCTTCTGCCGGTTGCTCTACTGCTCAACGCTTGCAGCCGGCCACCATGTACAATCATCTACTCCCACCACAGGTAGGCATGGAGGGGGAGAGAGCTGATGAGGGGGAGAGAGATGATGATGATGGGGAGAGAGATTATGAGCAGGAGAGATGAGGTTGATGAGAAGGGGGAGAGATGATGATGCAGAGGAGGGGGAGAGATGATGATGCAGAGGAGGGGGAGAGATGATGATGCAGAGGAGGGGGAGAGATGATGATGCAGAGGAGGGGGAGAGATGATGATGCAGAGGAGGGGGAAGAGATGATGATGATGATGATGATGATGAGGGGGAGAGATAATGAGGAGGCTGCGGAGAGATGATGATGAGGAGGAGGAGGATGGGGAGAGATGATGATGATGATGAGGAGGATGGGGGAGAGATGATGATGATGAGATGAGAAGGAGAGATGATGATGGGGCCCTGCACAAATGTTCACCCAGGGGCCCATCTAATGCCTTTTTGATTGCATGTTGGTGATTGGTTTTCTTTGTTGTAGTACATCATGGGTGGGGGTATATATGTTGGGTCACTATCACTTGTTGGTTGCACGGCCCTGAAGAAGGTCTACTTGTGGGACCGAAACGTCGGCTTACGTGTGTCTATGTCTTGAATACAATTTTGTAGGATTAACCCCGTGCAGTTTGCCGTCTCTTTACTGGTTCTTGAATTGGTTCATATGAGATATATATATATATATATATATATATACACATGAAATTCAGTCAGCACACTGTAGTTGAAAATGTTGTAATAGCAGATGCTAGTCCCATAGAGAGTAAATATGATATGAACCAATCCAAAGACCAGTAAAGAGACAGCAGACCGCACGGGGTTAATCCAATAGTATATATTCACAACATGAAATACACGTAAGCCAACGTTTCGGTCCCACAGAGAGACCTTCCTCAGTGCCGTGTAACCCACAAGTGCAAGTGACCAAACATATATACCCCCACCCATTGTGCAATGCAAACAAAGGGAACCAATCACCAACATGCAATCAGACATAATATGCAACATAGCTGTGCTCCGTGCCCCCTCCCCTATTACCTGAATATCCATATGATTCATCATGACATGAGAGCAGGCACTTACGCTATCAGAAGAGAGACACCCTGAGACACTGGTCTCAGAGTCTACTGCCCGTGCGGGGGAACGTCGCGCGCCGCGCATGCGCAGTGGGCCAAAACACATTGGCTGCCGGGGCGCCAGCAAGGAGAGCGCGCCGCGCATCACAGCTGTGAGCAGATGCCTCACTTACTCTCCCTGGCAACCAGGGACGCCGGCAGCGCAAATCGCGCATGCGCAGTCTGGCTGGATAAGATGCAGAACACGATTGAGGCCTACAGGGCGAATTTAATCAAGTTTAAGAAGGAGAAGCTCCGGCAGGTCACTGCGGACTACAAGGAGCGGAATGTCTACCGATGGCTCCTGGGGCTGGGTGAGAGGAAGAGCGGTAGAAGCGGTCCACAGCGACGATACCTAGGCGTGGTGATGCCGCCAGGATGGGCTACACGACCAGTGACACTGATGCATCAGATGCCCCGGACAATGCCTCCATGGAGCCTTTTTTAGGTCCGGGCGATGGCGGTCGAGCGAGAACACTCCCGCATGGCACAACGCGCACAGACCCACCAGGAGAGGTGGCCGGAGATCGGCGGTATCCCGTGCGCGACGGAAAAGCGACAAGGGGCACCAGGCCAGTGAGACGGTGATCTACAATCTATCGGACCACTCACTGACACCGGCAGAAGTTAGCATTCTACAGAAAGGCTTATCATTCGTGCCAACCCATATGCAGGATTCCTTTGACTGGGAGGTCGACATGTACAGACTGCACAGACAATTGAAGTTAAAGGACTTCTTCTCTAAGAACATTGATACCAATTCTTCTGGAGACATTACCCCAAATCCATTCAAGACCAGGAGCACCTTTGACCCGCACTCACTGAACCCCAACATAGCTGCATTTATGAACTTGGTGACTAAAGACACACGGAAAATTCTGAAGAATCACAAGACCAGCTTTTTTAATACATCGAGAGAGGAGAGAGCTGCCCTGAAAATGCTACGGGAGAACAAGGGGATCATAGTGAGAGCAGCAGACAAAGGTGGAGGGATTGTTGTATTAAATTATCAATACTACAAACAGGAGATCGAGCAACAACTTGCAGTTGTACATCATTATAGACGCCTCCCGGGGATTCGACGATAGCCTATAAGAAGGAGATTAATGGCATCATCCGATTGGGCTTGAATAATGCCTGGATCACAGAACCACTAAATTCCTGACTCAGGACTACCCCGTGATGCCAGTATTATACACCCTACCCAAAGTGCACAAATCTATAGTCGCACCACGGGGCAGACCCATCATCTCGGCCCGCGGGTCGCTGTGCCACCCCCTTTCGCAATTCGTGGACTTCTATTTACAGCCACTGGTGGCTGGAATGGGTTCATACATCAAGGACACCACGGACTTCATTGAGCAGCTCAGTCATCTTTCCGTTGACACAGCAGAATGTATTCTTGCCACGCTAGATGTGTCCAGTTTGTATACCAACATTCCCCATGCAGGGGGCCTAGAAGTAGTACGCACTAAATTGGAAGAACATGGAGTCGAGCAGGGTCCACCAGTTGATTTTCTCATGTTGCTCATTGAGGTCATCCTCCATAAAAACTTCTTTAAATTTGAAAAACACTACTACTTACAACTAACGGGTACTGCCATGGGCTCAAATATGGCACCGTCGTATGCTAATCTCTTTATGGATTTGTATGAACGGTTGCACATATTAACTGACACCACGCATGGGCGGCATATCGTCAAATACCTTCGCTATATTGACGACATCTTCATTCTGTGGACGGGCAGTGAAGATGAGCTGCTGACATTTGTTTCTGATTTAAACAAAATCCCCTCCACAATCCGATTTACCCTCAACCACAGCTACCAGGAAATTGCTTTTTTGGACACCGTAGTGTACAAAATTGGAGGCACGCTGGCCACTAGAATATACCGGAAGAGTACAGACAAGAACTCCCTTCTTTGTGCAGCCAACCACCATCCTGTACCACTCAAGAGGGGTCTCCCATACTCCCAGCTTCTCCGAGTGAAGAGAATTACCACTGATCCAGAAGAATCCCAAAGGGCCCTTGCCCAAATGGCCGCACGCTTTCGGGAGAGGGGCTATTCGGCCAAGGACATTGACTTTGCCTTGCAAAAGGTTGGACAGGTTGACAGGGGTGAACTATTGATACCTTCGTCAGGCAGACCGGTGAACAACAGGCTCAATATAGTCAGTACATTCAGTACTGCTACAAACAGCATCAAGCGTTGCATTCGGGGCAATTGGCGCATCCTGGAGAGTGACGAGAGGATTGGTGCATGTGCTAGAGAGCCACCCCTATTCTGCTTTCGTCGGGGACCAAACATTGGTGACATGGTCACTGGATCTGATCCAATAGACAAATATGCCACACCCACCACCTGGTTAGCCAAAAAACCTGGTTCGTACCGCTGTCATGGCTGCACCAACTGCCACTATATGCAGCTGGGCCCTAGCTACAATCACCCGCATAGTGGCGCACCGATTAAAATCAAACAACAACTGAACTTTGAGTCAAAATTCGTGGTGTACTTTATTAAGTGTCCTTGTGGATTGCTGTACATTGGGAAGACTGTAAGGATGCTGAAAGAGCGCATGGCCATGCACCGTTCAAACATCAGAAAAGCCCTATTGAGTGATGCCTCTGATATAGATCTGAAGTGTCTACCTGTGGCTAGACATTTCAAAGAAAATAGACACACATTGGCTACACTTCGTTGTATGCCTATTCTGCAGGTTCCAGTCCCCCCCCCCCCGTGGGGGTGACAGGGGCAGGACTTTGCTTAAACAGGAAGCAAGGCTTATATATGAACTAAGGACTATGACACCTGGTGGCCTTAATGAGGAACTCTCACTTAGCTGCTTTCTGTAGTTGTCTCCCTGCTTTGTCTTAGTTTTACATTATGCCTTATATATGTTTGTCACTCATACTCTGTTGCATCACTCCCTCTGCACTTTTGCACTTCCTTTGTCTTTATATATTATGGTGATGCTATGCGCTCCTTGTGCTCTGTACCTCTTTCTGTCCCCTGTGGTTCACCTCAACGCTCTGTGTCATACTACTCTGTTTAGCCCATTATAGCTGTCAGTGTGTGGGTAACTGTGCACCGAGGCGGTTTTCCAGACTGCGCATGCGTGATTTGCGCTGCCGGCGTCCCTGGTTGCCAGGGAGAGTAAGTGAGGCATCTGCTCACAGCTGTGTAGCGCGGCGCGCTCTCCTTGCTGGCGCCCCGGCAGCAAATGTGTTTTGGCCCACTGCGCATGCGCGGCGCGCGACGTTCCCCCGCACGGGCAGTAGACTCTGAGACCAGTGTCTCAGGGTGTCTCTCTTCTGATAGCGTAAGTGCCTGCTCTCATGTCATGATGAATCATATGGATATTCAGGTAATAGGGGAGGGGGCACGGAGCACAGCTATGTTGCATATTATGTCTGATTGCATGTTGGTGATTGGTTCCCTTTGTTTGCATTGCACCATGGGTGGGGGTATATATGTTTGGTCACTTGCACTTGTGGGTTACACGGCCCTGAGGAAGGTCTCTCTGTGGGACCGAAATGTTGGCTTACGTGTATTTCATGTTGTGAATATATACTATTGGATTAACCCCGTGCGGTCTGCTGTCTCTTTACTGGTCTTTGGATTGATTCGTATCATATATATATATATATATATATGTAAGCAAAAGGGAAAAGAAGCCCAAAAATATAGCACTCTAGTATAACATATGAGATTTCAAAAATACAAATTTAATTATTAACGGTCACAAAACACAATAAAAGATAGCATTGAATATTTAAAATAAGGCATGAATCCCCTGTACGTAAGCCACAGCAATAGCTCACTAGCATGTGAGTCAATTAGGACACAATATCTCAAATGAGAAATCACAGACAATGTAGGTCTGAAGCAAAAGGGAAGTAACCATGCAAATAACTCCCACAAAGCAGTGTGAAGAGAAGGACTGAGACCAAAGTAACTCTGTATAATCAACCACTACACTTGGAGTAGGGGTAATGGTCCCCTAGTATAATCAACAAGGCTATACACAAATTCAATGCTGTAGAGGAAACAGAGTAACTAAATATTGGTCCAGGTATATATATAGCACAGTCCTAGAGCTAGTAGAGTATGCAGCACTATCCTACTATGCATAAAAAACAGTGTCACAAAAAATGCATGGAACAGCAGCTCAAGGTATAGTCACGTGTCCCAGAGGGGGGACAAAACAGGGGATCCTGCCTACATCACCCACTCCGACGCGTTTCGGCGAGATGCCTTCAACTGGGTAGGCAGAATAAGTTGCAAGCTTAAAAAGGATTATAGTCGTGCCAAAAACCGCCGTCAACAGGTGATAATTAGAAACCCTTAATTACCTAAATTGTTCCAGTGGTGTGCTCGCGTACCCGACCAGTTGCGCAAGTGCGGGGTGACGTCATCGGTAGAAGCCTATAATGTCAATGCGTCGCAAGCCCTATATTCTCTTAGAGCTGGGAGTTAATTCCCTCATATGAGTAACTGCGCATGCGTGGCTAAACAAGAGAAGAATGTTACTGTGTAAGGACACCGCATGCATCAAAGTGAGCTAATGCGCACATGCAGGGCTTTGTAATTTGCCCTGCATTTAAAGGGAAAGTAACACTGCAAACCCAAATACAATAAAAACGGGCATAATTAAATAAAACACAGACGGTGCACCTCCTATATATCAACCATAACCTAAAATGAGTAGGTATATATAAATATAACTGAGAGGCAGTGATAAATCTACTGAGTAGAAAGGAGACTGAATAAGTATATACAGAGTACATCTCCATACAAGCAGCATATAAGAGTCTAGAGGTACTTAAATGGTTACTCTTAATCACAAGTATACAATCCAATTTACAAAGATTTGAATACAATATAAATTGCATTCCTATAATAATAGGCATGTCAGTAAGAGAGAACGCTGGGCATCATCTTATTGCAGAAACAAGTAGTCCTCGGAAAGATATCCTTGGCCACATCGGCGGGCTGTTGAATCAATACAAGGTCACATGATAAAATCCCAGTATGAGTTAGCATCAACTCCAGAGGTTAAATCCTTCGTGTAGAAATTCATCCTGGATAGGCAGAAGTGGATGATGATAACAGTGGATCCGAAGTCCATCCGAGGATGGCCATACCCAGGATCCTAGAGGCAGTGTCTGTTTCGACCTTAATGGGTCTCATCAGTGTGGGGCTGATTAACTGGCTATGCAAAGAAGCTAAAGGATGGAGTTTACCATACTGAGTTAAGTTATGGTGAGTAAAAAAAAGTGACAAAAACCCTCCACAGCAAAGCAAATATGCAAATGTAAATACAACTGTATGCTCATCTGCATGTCTTAGGCAGGTCTGCAACCCCGCCTTTCACCATTATCACCCAGCACACAGCACTTCCACTGCAGCAAGGGATTCTGGGAAATGACATGCAAATGAGTACACAGTGCCACTTTTTGCTTCAAAAACCATTTTTAACATGGTTCCCTATAGGCTTAAGCTTGCTGCATGGTCACAGCTTTGAGCACAGCCAGGGTTAAGGTGCATAGCCAGAAAACCCACCCACAGACAGCTGTTTCGACCTTAATGGGTCTCATCAGTGTGGGGCTGGTTAACTGGCTATGCAAAGAAGCGAAAGGATGGGGTTTACCATACTGAGTTAAGTTATGGTGATATATATCTCCAGTGTCACACAGTGTCCGTCCCAACAGGTCAAAACAGCTTACTGTGAATAGGTTTACTTGCTATGCATCTTAACCCAGGCTGTGCTGAAAAGCTGTGTAATGCAGCGAACATAAGCTTATAGGGTCCATGTCAAAATGGATTTGTAGCTAAAGGTGGCACTGTGTGCTCATTTGCATGTCATTTCCCAGAATCCCTTGCTGCAGTGGAAGCACTGATGCTAGGTGATAATAGTGAAAGGCAGGGTTGCAGACCTGTCTAAGACATGCATATGAGCATACAGTAATATTTTCATTTGATATATATATATATATATATATATATATATATATATATATATATATATATATATTCCACCAGTTTTAATGTATTTTAATCCCCCATTGAGACATTTAAATAAATGGGAAACTGCACAGCCCACTGTAATACCAAATTGATGAAGACTGGAGTCATGAACTTGGAAAAAGGTCGCTGATAAAGGAATGTGTGCTGAGTGCTAAACAGGAAATCTCTACAAAATAAATGATGCTTCACTTCTTTAAACATAGGATGTACACAATTTAACATAGAAAACATGTGTAACCTGTCACATTGCAACACTTGCATACCAGAACTCTATATGGAATATTGCCACAGCATTTTGTCTTAGTCATTCAGGTAGCTCATCTAAACTAATCCCAGTAATGAAGTGATGAGACCACCCAGCGAGAAGCATTGTTCTGGTGTGAAGCAGCCACTAGTCACTTTCCTGCAGTTCGATTCGTTACTCTCTACCTCTGAGCACGAAGACACAATTTAGTCACTGCTTTAACACATTCTAACTAATTGAATAGGGATATAGGACAGGAGCCTAAGCTAATGCCCAACAATAAAATGTTGCTTCTTCATATAGCAAGCATGGCATGATTTGCAACTTCCATAAACATAATAAACTACTGTAGTGCCGACGAGTATTCTTAAACAAATCTGGGGCAATCACCAACAAGACCCAGGTACATGCTGGGTACATGCTGCAACATTTCAGTGACATTTCTGCAGACAGACTAATGGCCCATCGGATTAACAGCGGGGGTCCCTGGCAGTCCCATTCAAACTGAATGGGACTGCCAGGGACGCCTGCTATGTTAATCCATAGTCTCTGCAGAAATGTCACTGAAATGTTGCAGCATGTACCCAGCATGTACCTGGGTCTTGTTGGTGATAGCCCCAGAATTTCTAAGGCAAGTTTTAGAATACTCGTCGGCGCACCTGTACATGGGTTCTCAAACTGTGGACTAGGACCAATGGTAATTCAGAGAAGTCTTGATGACTTCATCTGTCTATCACAGCAAGACAACCTTAGAGATCCCACACTATCCTATTACTACCACAACAAACCCAGCCCTAAGGACTCTTTGAACCCTCCATCCATAAACTTGATTTAGTAACCCCCATTCTCCTCTACTACTAACCAATCTCACAGTCTAAACTCCGCCACGTCAACTGTTTCGCTGGTAACCTCCTGATGCCTTCTGTCACTCCGCCCTCTTCATGTTTTAGTTCCTATAGGACCATCCCTTTATTAGATACTTCAATCCCTTGCCATTTAAAAAAAAAAACTTACTGGGGCTGCAGTTGTGGTCCAGCATACTGTACAAAAAGCAAACTCTCTTTCTCCCTTAGAGTCTTTCCTGCTTTTCCCCATCCCCAGAGCAAATGGATAGAACACTAACAACCTCCCCCCCCCCTGGTGTGTCCTACTAGAACTGTCTTATTTAATGCCATATCTATTAGGAACAAGACCTACCGTATTGAATTATCAGACCTAACATGTATCACAGAGACATGGTTAGATAAAAAAAAAGACACAATTTAGTCACTGCTTTAACACATTCTAACTAATTGAATAGGGATATAGGACAGGAGCCTAAGCTAATGCCCAACAATAAAATGTTGCTTCTCCATATAGCAAGCATGGCATGATTTGCAACTTCCATAAACATAATAAACTACTGTAGTGCCGACGAGTATTCTTAAACAAATCTGGGGCAATCACCAACAAGACCCAGGTACATGCTGGGTACATGCTGCAACATTTCAGTGACATTTCTGCAGACAGACTAATGGCCCATCGGATTAACAGCGGGGGTCCCTGGCAGTCCCATTCAAACTGAATGGGACTGCCAGGGACGCCTGCTATGTTAATCCATAGTCTCTGCAGAAATGTCACTGAAATGTTGCAGCATGTACCCAGCATGTACCTGGGTCTTGTTGGTGATAGCCCCAGAATTTCTAAGGCAAGTTTTAGAATACTCGTCGGCGCACCTGTACATGGGTTCTCAAACTGTGGACTAGGACCAATGGTAATTCAGAGAAGTCTTGATGACTTCATCTGTCTATCACAGCAAGACAACCTTAGAGATCCCACACTATCCTATTACTACCACAACAAACCCAGCCCTAAGGACTCTTTGAACCCTCCATCCATAAACTTGATTTAGTAACCCCCATTCTCCTCTACTACTAACCAATCTCACAGTCTAAACTCCGCCACGTCAACTGTTTCGCTGGTAACCTCCTGATGCCTTCTGTCACTCCGCCCTCTTCATGTTTTAGTTCCTATAGGACCATCCCTTTATTAGATACTTCAATCCCTTGCCATTTAAAAAAAAAAACTTACTGGGGCTGCAGTTGTGGTCCAGCATACTGTACAAAAAGCAAACTCTCTTTCTCCCTTAGAGTCTTTCCTGCTTTTCCCCATCCCCAGAGCAAATGGATAGAACACTAACAACCTCCCCCCCCCCTGGTGTGTCCTACTAGAACTGTCTTATTTAATGCCATATCTATTAGGAACAAGACCTACCGTATTGAATTATCAGACCTAACATGTATCACAGAGACATGGTTAGATAAAAAAAAAGACACAATTTAGTCACTGCTTTAACACATTCTAACTAATTGAATAGGGATATAGGACAGGAGCCTAAGCTAATGCCCAACAATAAAATGTTGCTTCTCCATATAGCAAGCATGGCATGATTTGCAACTTCCATAAACATAATAAACTACTGTAGTGCCGACGAGTATTCTTAAACAAATCTGGGGCAATCACCAACAAGACCCAGGTACATGCTGGGTACATGCTGCAACATTTCAGTGACATTTCTGCAGACAGACTAATGGCCCATCGGATTAACAGCGGGGGTCCCTGGCAGTCCCATTCAAACTGAATGGGACTGCCAGGGACGCCTGCTATGTTAATCCATAGTCTCTGCAGAAATGTCACTGAAATGTTGCAGCATGTACCCAGCATGTACCTGGGTCTTGTTGGTGATAGCCCCAGAATTTCTAAGGCAAGTTTTAGAATACTCGTCGGCGCACCTGTACATGGGTTCTCAAACTGTGGACTAGGACCAATGGTAATTCAGAGAAGTCTTGATGACTTCATCTGTCTATCACAGCAAGACAACCTTAGAGATCCCACACTATCCTATTACTACCACAACAAACCCAGCCCTAAGGACTCTTTGAACCCTCCATCCATAAACTTGATTTAGTAACCCCCATTCTCCTCTACTACTAACCAATCTCACAGTCTAAACTCCGCCACGTCAACTGTTTCGCTGGTAACCTCCTGATGCCTTCTGTCACTCCGCCCTCTTCATGTTTTAGTTCCTATAGGACCATCCCTTTATTAGATACTTCAATCCCTTGCCATTTAAAAAAAAAAAAACTTACTGGGGCTGCAGTTGTGGTCCAGCATACTGTACAAAAAGCAAACTCTCTTTCTCCCTTAGAGTCTTTCCTGCTTTTCCCCATCCCCAGAGCAAATGGATAGAACACTAACAACCTCCCCCCCCCCTGGTGTGTCCTACTAGAACTGTCTTATTTAATGCCATATCTATTAGGAACAAGACCTACCGTATTGAATTATCAGACCTAACATGTATCACAGAGACATGGTTAGATAAAAACGCAGCCCACCTTTTAAAAGCTGCTGTCCCAACAAATTATTCTGTGATTCACTGCTCAAGGCAGGAGTGTAGGGGAGGAGCTGTGGCAATCGGAATTAAAACAATTTTGAAACTTTGTGGACTAGCTTTGACCATCTGGATGTAGAAGACATTGTGCAAACAATCCATGGCTTGTGTCCCACTTCCTGTGTTAACTAATCAGTCCCGTTCTTGCCACATGACACCTGTTCTCCGTTCTCTGCACTAGCTGCCTGTAAAATGGCAACATTATTACAAGATGGTCTTGTTCATATTCAATGCACTACATGACCAGGGTACCATCTACAGGTAGTCCTCGTTATGCAATGTTTCACTTTACAACGAATGGCATATCCAACGCATAACAATGCAACCCTTAAAGGCCATTTTTTGACGCCAGAATGTGTTATCCAATGCTCACCGCCACGGATTAACATGGGACTCACTTTACAACGGTTTGACTATCCAACGCTACTTCCAGAACGGGTTCCGTTGGATAACCAAGGACTGCTGTATCTGAAAAAGCTTCTAGTTCCCTACACGCCCATTTGCTCACTTCGATCTGCACAGAATCTCCTCGGGCACAAGCTGTTAGCCACACTGCTCCCACTCTGCCTCGTATCTAACATATGGTTAGAAGGTTGCACACACTCCCCCCGTGGTCTTGTGCCATATTGCACTCCCTACAATGGACCATTGCGTCTTATTCCTTACAAACATCTATCTGCAAGTAAATCTGCCACACTGTATGCATTAGATTCAGGTGTCAAAGGTAAGTGTCTCAGGGCAAGAAGAAAATAATAAGTCATGGATTAGACAACAAGCCAGGAACAGGACTTGGGAGAAAGGCTGAAGTCTTGCTGTTGAAGAGATGGTAAATAACACTTTTTGCAAAGACATGGAAGTAAAAACACGAACAGTCACGTTACCAGTCTTATTCAAATCCTACGCTAGTTCCACATTTTATGGATACATGAATGATATCTTTTTGACAGATTAGTCCTTTGGGTGGGTACACATCCTTTCTTTATGTAACGGTTTTTCTGAACCGGCCTGACCCACCCAATCTCACATTGGCCCCTGTGGTCTAACCGGCCCCCATTACAGTGTGGTAGTGTCTGGTGGTGCACCTGTCGGCAACAGGACTCCTGAGTCTCCCGCATGATGGTGTGTGGGGAGGACCCGTCCAGACAGGCAGCTGAGGTAGTGTGCTGAGTCTCACCTAGTTCCAGTGCAGCGCCTCCACCTCATCAGGGTCCCTGCGTCCGCAAGGGGATGATCCTGTTGAGGAACTCCTCCGTGGTGCTCCTCTCTGTACATTCACTCCACACATGTACACGAGAGGGTTTTTGAATGAGAACATCTTTATTGGTGATGTGGGCTAGCTGCACCTTGCAGTAGAGTCTTAGCCACTCATTCTGTAGTCAGTGCCTCCCTTTAAAGGTGTCTCTCTCCTTAGATAGGGATTCCCTATCCCCGCAGGGATCACTGCCCTGTGCCAGGTCCCTGGACACAGTCTCCTCTGGGTCACTACAACATAACCCCCAGTCTCTTAGGCTAGTACTTGAACTTGGATGCAGATCTCTGACAGAACTCCTGCAGAGCTCCTGCAGAACTCTGGCTGAACTGAACGTAGATCTGTGCAGAACTAACTTTAGGCTCAGTGCTGTGCCTTATGTATACTCTGGAAGCTGACACACCTCTGACATCACTAACCATGGAGTCAGAGCATGTGACCACTCCCATCCATACACAGGGCACTCCACCAGGGTGTGAGGGCAAACCTCCATAATTACTGCTGGCATGCCCACAACTTACCAGGCCTTACTGTCAGCAGGAGAGATGACTGTAGCCATTTTACATGTCCGCTACATTTATATAAAACATGATCGCTTCCTGTCTCACACTGTGCAAAAGAGATTCTCATCTATTGTGCTTTTATGTCTATGGAATTCCTCATCATGTTTATAGGCACAGAACTACAGAACTCTTATGACCGGTGTGCATGGATAGATTATGACATGGGAAGACGTAATTATCAAACCTGGAACTGGCTAAAATAAAACAAGTATTCCAGACCTGTCAAATAAAGCAGGGTCACACACCGAAATCAAGTCTAACTTATTTGCAGAATCATTGGACTCATTAGGACCCTCCAACTGTGCGTCAGGCACCACTGGTAGATTACAATATTCTACCGTTCCTGAATATTTTCCATGCATTTTACTCTTCCTCACCATTAACCAAGTTGTGTAGTGTTTGAATATAGTTATGAATTGGTCTACTGTATGCAAAAATTCCTGCAGTGGTCTTAAATAGAGATGGGTAAATTATTCGCCAACATTCGAATTAGCTGCAAATAATGTGTTTATTCGGGAGTTGAAAATGAGATTCGCCTAACTTAAAGAACCCTTTTTAAAATGTATGCGAATGTATGCGAATGTATGCCTTTCTGCCTGCATCCACTATTCGCACATTTGTCCTTAACATTCGATTCACACAGATCCTGAAATATGGGTTTTGAGGGACATAGGGGAGGAGTGGTAAAGAGGGGAAATGGAGAGAAGGTCTCAGTGAATTGAATGTTTAGGACGTATGGGCGAGCAGTGGCCACCGGCAGAATTGCATATATTCGCACCATTTCTGGCAGGTGAATTTCCCTAAAATATTGGCAGTTTGAATTTTCATAAATTTTCCCAACACTAGTCCTTAACATGACACTTAATGCAGCAGTTTCCCCCTGACCTCCTCTCTTTTACCAAGATGGGAAGCAGGCGGCCCACCTGTTACTTTTAGCTATAGTGACCCCTGGCTCCTGAGACACTTACCGGTAAAAGTAGCACCGGTACTTCCTGGTATTTGATAAAAGGTCTGATGCGCGAAACGCGTAGGTGTTTTTTATTTTATTTACCCCTCGATTTTCTTGCCTTTCGGCTGTTAGTGCATCGCACTTGACTTGCATGTTTATCTCCTGGTATTTAAATCCCCTGCATCTCACGGTCCAATAGGAAGCCACAACCGATTGAAATGCAGACTTCTATTGGCCCGCTTAATGAGTGAGATTTTAACCTCCATTTTTTTTGCCCTGGGGGGAACTAGAAAGCACTACTTTTACCGGTAAGAACTAGTGTGTACTGGGTAGTGAGATTTGAAAAAAACGGGTAACGGATACCCGGCCAAAATCAATAGTTCTACCCGGCCGGGTACCCGTTTTTTCACTTACCTGCAGGGTGGCGGCGACATCTAGGAACAGAAGCAGCAGTCCTGTGGCAGCAACGGAAGTGTCTTTAGCCCACGTGGGATAGCAGGAATCCATTCCACAGCACCGCAGCAGGAAAGCAGTGTGTGTGTGAGAGCCGCCGGGGAACCACGTGACTGGAGCAGGAGACGGAGCGTTCCTATTGGACAGATGGCTGTCCAATAGGAACGCTCTGTCTCCTGCTCCAGTCATGTGGTTCACCGGTGGTTCTCACACACACACTGCTTACCTGCTGCGGTGCTGTGGAATGGATTCCTGCTGTCCCACGCCGGCTGAAGGCACACTTCTGATGATGCCACAGGTAAGTGACGTGATTATTTTCAGCTACCCTGACATTACCCAACGCCAGGTATTACCCGGCGCCGGGCCCACTTCTCAGTTGCCGGGTCTGGGTAGCTGGAAATGTGCTGGGTAACCCTGGGTACCGGGTAGTTCCGGGTACTCGGTACATCACTAGTAAGAACCTCAGGAAGCAGAGAGAGATACAATGTAGGCGGTCACCATCCTGATAAGAAAAGATGGGGGGTTAAGCAGCCAGACCTAAGGTAAAAGGTTGAGGGTTTTCGACTTCAATGGAGTTTTACTCCATAAAATATGATTTTTTTTAATGGAAATATTTGGGATTCAGTTAAGAATTTGCGATATTACTCTTTAGGTCTTTGGATTTAACAGATACTGTATAGCATTAATTAGATTTTTATGAAGTGTAGGCTCAGCAATGTCAACAGAACTTACATTGTTTTTTTTGTGTTTTTTTTTTTACATAAATCGGATCAGTGACAAATCTACAAAAAACTTTCAGTATTATGGGTGGATTTTGAAATATATAAGAGCAGATGTGGAGACTTACATACTCTATCCCACATCCATACCAATAATCATGGGAATTTGTACATGGGGTGCGTGGGAATTCCCATAGCTACTGACTTGGTTTGGTGCAGTTTGACAGCTGCTTCCATTCTTTGCAGAAATGAATAGCAGCCGTATAACGCCCACTTAATTTAAATTGTTAAATGGATAATGTTACAGTAATGTAAGGTAGCAGGAAAATAGACATCAGAGACCACATGTAATAAACGTGTATTCTTCAATACTCATGTACAATTCTCTGCACCAACATGCCATCTCGTCTCTCGCTTGCCTTTATATGCTTACCAGGTCACTTCCCAGACGCTGGAGAAGAGATAAGCCCCATTCTAATGAATGAGACTAAAATCTTGTCCATCCCAAGGGAATTAGCTTTACAGCTTATTGAATAAGAACCACTGTGCTGCTGTGAGGTTCAGGGGCTTTAGCTCATACTGAAATACTTCAACATGCTATAACCAAGCTACTGAAGAGAAAAGACTGAGTCACTGATTGAGCCACCTGTGCTGAAACTGGGATAGCCTTAAAATCTGACCTGTTGGGAGTTTCTTGACGACTCGAGTTGAGCACCCCTGCTTTAGACAGCGCTTATGGCAATGTAAAAGCAAAACCAGACGCACAAAGGACTAAAGATAAATCACGAGGACATTTAACGATGATTTATTATTATATGAAATAAAGCAAAGCATTACGTTTTGGGGATAACCCTTTGTCAGGTGAAACATAGTGGATACATAACCCCACTATATATCCAGGTCATCGCTGCATCACCTCCTCCCCCGAATGTCAGAAGAGCCAGGACTAGGGGGGAGGTACAATTCAAGCAACATCATGTTATTTTTGCTCGTTTTCTAAGGTGGGATTGCATTCAACACCCCATGGACAAGTCTACCCCCATGGGTATCAGGACAGTGGGGATAGGAATGGAGTAAGGGAGCGCAAATCATGAAGGGTGCACAGGAACAAATACAAATAATATACCAATTAGTATTGTTGCTTTGGTGACAACTTGATCGCTACCCAATCATGTGGTCATGACTCCAGAAATCTGGTGTCATTGGGGCGAAAAGGTTCAAATGAAATCCTACAGTAATTTCTTCTAATAATAATAATAATAATAATAATACAGCTCAACCCCATTATAACGAGATCCATTAGAACGCAAATCCGCTTATAGTGCGATGCAAGGATGGCTCCCAATTTTTTTAATGAATATGTTACAACACAATTATTGGTATCTTTATTGTACAATGCATACAATTGTACATTATTTCTAACGCAATCTGCTTATAACGCAATGTGATTCTTTGCACCCCAAGCACAGCGTTATAAGGGGGTTGAGCTGTACTAGCAATAGTAAAGAAAATAATATTTTTTGGTAATGCTTTTAAACAGCCTTTATAAATTTATTAAGACCTGCTGACCTGAAACCTAATCGTGGTCCTAAATATTAGATGGGAAGCAATGGGCTCGGTAGTGAACCGAACCCAGAAGGTGGCTCCGGATCGGTTGACGGATACCGGACTCGGCAGGCCCAACAGATAGGAACCCCCCACCCCACATACACAACACATTGTCGGCACTCTCCCACCGTCCCCCATCCCAAGTTCACAAACAACCAGCTGGGGCCCATGTGCTGACTTCTGTCTTGGGACCGGGGAATGCTGACGTTGGTGAGATTAGGACTGATACAGCATTCTTTTTCAGTTACGTACACTGTTAGCACCCAACAAGGACTGACAAAAATATGTATACTCTATATTATAGCCCTGCTTAGAATAAGAATTGATCTAAATATGAAAAGCTATTATAAATGTAATGCCATAAATACATGTTAAGCAGCATATTTGTGATACATGGCTAATTTCATTCCTGCAACAGCAACGTATATTGTGGGCTGCGCCTCACCAGCTTCACGTTGCATATCCAGCAACCAACCTCGCACTGAAAAGACCGAAAAGGTCTAAATAGCTGTCTGTAAGTAGGTTAACTGGCTCTGCACTTCTTTAACCCAGCCTGTGCTGAAAAGATGTGTACTACGGCAGGCAAAAATGTATAAGGGTCCATTTTAAAATGGATAAGAATTAAAGAGTGACACACTGTGCTCATTTGCATGTAATTACCCAGAATCCCTGCCTGCAGCGGAAGCACTGTTTGCTATATTGGAGAAAGACAGTGTTTCAGACTTGACTGAGCAGTGGCGGATTTCCAATTAGGCCCGGGCCTAGGGCGGCAAAATTTGGGGGCACCAAAAATGTCCGCCCCCATATACGTTTGCCACGCTCTCAGGCCTATCGAGCCTGATGGGAAGTTACGTGGCTCCTCACCTGCCGCTCTCCTTCTCCTTTTGAACCACAGCATCAAATGATGCAGCAGACGTCACCAGCATGACGTCACGCGGCGTCTCGTGGCCATGACAACGCGACATACCAGCGTCAAACGATGTTGCATTACCATGGCAACGCGATACCGTGCGACGTCACTTTGGTGATGTCCGCGGCGTCGTTTGACGCTGCGGTTCAAAAGGAGGGAAGCGGCAGCAAGGAGTCGACAGCAACAACGAGGTGCCATGGGGCGGCGGATTTTCAAATCCGCTGCTGTGTCTGACACATGCAAATGCACCACAAGTGGTAGTTTTATTTACTGGATTAAATACAAATGACATCAAATAAAAAAAATTGCAATCTGTGTAAACTAGAGCTTTAAATATTTTGACCGCAAACATACTGGATATAACCACAGCCTTTTTTATTCTTGTATTATAAAATCTAACATTTCTCTGAAAACAGCACGATAGCAAATGTTGGATTGAATTTAAAAGGAACCTAAAATCAGATGGCAACTAAATCTAGTCTCTTGAGTCCAAGGGGGTTGATACACGAGATCTATTTGTACAAACAGACAATAGCTGGCAAACCGGTGCAGAATTAGGAATTGGTTATGCAATGGAAGGTTATTTTAACATTAAACTTGGATGCTGCATTTATTACCCTTTGAATATGTAATGTATTCAGATACTGCACTCAAATATGATTAAGAGACTGCAGATACTGCATTTAACACATTTCCATTATTAACAGCGTCATATAAACAAACGCTGACAGAAAAGAGGGATATCATTTCGAAACATATAAAAACTGAGGACGACTGTAGAGCAGATGTACTTAATGTACTGGGCGTGTTACCCATAACGGCTGGCCCTTATGCCAATTTACTTAGTATATACTGTCAGTTCTAATTCATGTAAGAATCAATTTAAAACGCGTGTCCTCTGGCTTTGTTTAAGCAATGGTGACCATGATTAATGAGAATCTTGGCCAAGATTCTTCTGTTTGGGGGGGAGCACCATTTTCTTTGGAAATGTGCCAGTAATAAATACTTTGTAGTGGTATGAATGCTATTTGAGCTTCCTTTTGTTTATACGTATATAGTGTTGCCATAGAATTTACCCTACTGGGATTAAACATGCCAATTGGCAAAAAGATGTTTAGATTAACAAGTAAGAGGATCTCATGATGTCTACTTTTGGTAATCTTGCGTTGGTGTTATCTATTATAGCACCACCACTACCACCAGGTGTCGGAAAGTAGCCGAGTAGGTGGGAATTTTATTGTAAGGGTTTTCTGCAGAAAGAAAGGAGATCATTGAAGGCTGTATTGTATGTCTTTATATATATATATTTATATATTTATATAGCGCCATTAATGTACATAGCGCTTCACAGCAGAAAGACACGTGACAATCATATATATATAACAAATAATATAAATAACACATAAAGGGGAGAAGTGCATCAGACATAAAAGTAACATTTAGGAAAAGGAGTCCCTGCTCCAAAGAGCTCACAATCTAATTGGTTGGTAGGAAGAACGTACAGAGACAGTAGGAGGGCGTTCTGGTAAGTGCGTCTGCAAGAGGCCAAGCTTTATGTATGAGGTGTAAATTATCAGCCATGGAGCTACTCATATGCTTCCTTAAGCAGTTGTGTTTAGAGGTGGGTCTTCAAGGTGGATAGAAAGGGTGCTAGTCGGATATTGAGGGGAAGGGCATTCCAGAGGTGTGGGTCAGTCAGTGAGAAAGGTTTAAGGCGGGAGAGGGCTTAAGATACAAAAGGGGAAGAGAGAAGACATCCTTGAGCAGAACGCAACAGTCGGGATGGTGAATAGCGAGAAATTACGGCTGAGATGCAGGAGAGGGATTTCAGCAGGGGAGACGCCGAGACAGATTTCGGGAAATTAGTAGAGTGATTCTGGGAGCAGCATTTAGGATAGATTGTAGGGGAGACAGGTGAGAGGCAGGAAGGCCAGACAGCAGAAGGTTACAGTAGTCGAGATGGGAGAGAATGAGGGTCTGTGTCAGAGTTTTGCTGTCGAGCAACAGAGGAAAGGGCGTATCTTTGTAATATTGCGTAGGAAAAAGGACAGGTTTTAGCTAAATTTTTAATGTGTGGAGAATATGAGAGAGGAGTCGAGTGTGACCCCTAGGCAGCGTGCTTGGGCTACTGGGTGAATGATAGTACTTACAACAGTAATGTGGAAGGAGTAGTAGGGCCAGGTTTGGGAGGAAGTATGAGGAGCTCTGTTTTTGCCATGTTCATTTTAAGTCAGTGGAGGGCCATCCAGGATGATATAGCAGAGAGATATTCAGAAACTTTAGTCTGTACAGCAGGTGTACGGTCAGGAGTTGAAAAATAAATGTATGTGTCATCAGCATAGAGGTGATATTTGAACCCAAGAGAGAGTCACCTAGAGAGAGTGTGTAAAGAGAAAAGAGAAGAGGTCCAAAGATAGAGCCCTGGGGTACTCCCAGAGAGAGATCGATAGAGGAGGAGGAGGTGTTAGCAAAAGAGACACTGAAAGTATGATGGGAGAGGTAATAGATCCAGGATAGAGCTTTGTTACGAATACCAGGAATATGGAGAATGTGAAGGAGAAGAGGGTGGTCCACAGTATCAAATGCTGCAGAGAGTTTTAGTTATATGAGCAGTGCAATGACCTCTATTTTTGACAGCATGGAGGTCATTAGTTATTTTACTAAGGGCTGTTTCATTGGAGTGAGCAGTGCGGGAGCCAGATTGTAGAAGGTCTAGGAGAGAATAGGTGTTGAGATTTTTCATGTTTGAAGGAAGAGGGAGGAATTAAGAATGTGTGTGAGCATAGGGATTATAGTATGAGCGAGAGGTTTTAGGTGATGGGAGGGAATGAGGTCAAGAGGGCAGGAGGTAGCAGGAGAAGAGGAGATCAGTAACAACACATCCTCTATGACAGTAGAAAAATAGTTGAGGAATGCAGGAGGAGACTTAGGAAGATGTGTAGGATGGCAGGGGGATACACAGGGGATGTCCTGACGTGTGGATTCCACCTTTTCCTTGAAATAGTCGGCAAAGTCCTGAGGTGAGGTGGAGGAAGAAGAACAGGCAGCAGAGGGTGGTCTGAGTAGGGAATCAAAGACAGAGAAGAGTCGGCATGGATTAAACTTGTGCATGTTGATTAGTGAAGAAAAGTACTGTAGGTTTGTTTAGCTTGAGAGAGGGCAGAGTTGAAACAGGATAGCATAAATTTATAGTGTAGGAAGTCTGCGAGTGTGAGAGATTTCTTTCAGAGGCATTCAGAGGAACGAGTGCAGGAACGCAGCATGCGTGTGTGGGAATTTAGCCAGGGTCTGGGGTTAGAAGGGCGAGAACAGCAGAGAGAAAGCACAGCATGTAGAGGAGGACAGGGCAATGTTGTAGTTCCTGACAAGGTTGTCAGGGTCTGGAGCAGAGCTGAGAGAAATGTGATTTAATGGTCAATGTACTGCCTTTAGAGAGAATCTGGTCCAAATGTTCATCCTACAGTATGTCCTCTGAGTTTGAAAATGGCACTTAATCTCCTTGTGCATCATGCAACAGTTACTTTTGAATGAGTATTATATACAGGGTTCTGTCAATACTTTTTTAGTAAATGTTAGTTACTGTTGCCTCCTAACTAATATCCTCATGAATGTAGCTGGATATTACCTACACTTGTCTGATTACCAGCTGTCCTCTGTTGATATTAAAACTCACGTGTACAGTACTATCTTAAAAAAACAACAACCATGTTACAATGGGTTAACAGTTGAAGTGATTTTCGTCTTCTCTTACCTTCCACAAATGGTTCCCATTCATACAATCGACCCAAAAATGGCTTGTTGTTATAGGATGCGCACTGCACTTCTCGGATGCCTCTGTTGTTCCCAAGACACAGCTGTTAAAACAAATAAACAGACAACCATTTACAGTTTAGCACAAATGACTGCCTTCACCAGGACCAAAACACTTACATTATTCCTCCTTTTTAAACCAGATGAGACCAGTGATGTTTCAAACTTCAGTAGGCTTAGTGATTACAAGGTAACCTTCTTATTAGCACCGGTATTGAAAACTATTTATAATATATTTAATGTTTTAAGAACTTGTAATGCAAAACACAACTGCAGCCTCAACTGAGAGGACTAAAATATTGATGACTTGGGACATACAAATTAGTCCCTTTGTTCTTGATCAACACTGAGGTTGATTTTCTTCCTTTGAAATCTGCATGAAAAATACAGAATATTAATAAAGACCCAACGCAGCTTTATACCATCATAGAAGATCCATTAGGGGAAATATACATGATATTTTATTTCCGCCTTGTGATAATGATATATTTGTGTTATTCACACAAAAACCGGTGTAGGTATTATAGAGTGAAAGAGTGCACTCGTGTCTAACTGAGCAGGAATACCTATTGGGAACTGCTCTACCCACTAGCCCAAGCTTATCACAAAAAAGCAAAGTACGTACAGTAAATGGCGCCCACAGTAGTGTCTGATAAACGGAGTTGATTTTTTGCATTACATGCCCTATATTAACTTAAAGCAAAGAAGGGTGGGGTGCTGTGTTGGTCCTTTCTTCCATGTAGTAACAAAGGAGGGAGAGGGAGTAGGTGGTATGATACCTTTTATTGGACCAACAAGTACTTGAAATGTTACAAGCTTTCGAGTCTCTCAGGTCGTCATAGGGTATCGTACCCCCCTACTCACTCTCCCTTCTTTGTTACTACATTAACTTGACAAATACACATCCCATCAAAATACATACTTCATTATCCCTGATCTTATGATGTGGTTATGCATGATCCTTTGGCTCAACCATTACAAGACACACAAAACTGTGCCACGTGTTAAATACACCATAATGTGACCCGTAATAAAGCCATTTTTGTTTATGTATTCATGATGTACATAAACAGTTGCAAAAAGTTTAATGTTTTAAAATGTACCACTACAGTATTTTTGTTATTTACCTGCCTGGAGTACTACCACTTGTATAAATTAAAAACAATTACAGTTCCACATTCTTTAAAAACAAATATTTGCATTTTAAAATCAGTTCTTCCACTCAATTTGAAAGCACAAATCTTTAGGACGGGTGCCCCTGTGTTTAACAGATTAATTTTATACAGCAACTTTTTTTTTAAGGCTCTTGGTATAGAAATAACATGAAATCTCTGTTCCTGTACATAGACCCAGATGCAGTTAACATACTGTAGGGGCATTGTCCAAACAACACCATGTAATCATGACCAACTGCAGGGGTGCACAATCTTTCCCTGCTGCACCCCCCTCCCTGCTTCCCTCCCTACTCGCGCCCACCCTCCTTTACCTTGTCCGACTCTCGGCGGCAAATGACGCCGCAGGGTCTAGTGGCGTCTTTGCTGCCGCGTTGCCATGGCGACACGTCGCCGAAGACAAGGTAAGGCCAGTTGCAGAGGCCACACGTGATTCCCCGGCATTAATTTAAATGCCTTAGGTGAAGAGTGTGGGGCCGCCGCAACTGCCACGCCCCCCATGACAAATCTTGCGCCCCCTAGTTTGCGCACCCCTGAGCTAATGTACAATATACCTGTGAGTAGGTTTACAGGCCTTGCACTTCTTCAAGCCAGGCTTTGCTTTAAAAGCGGTGTAAAACAGCAGACATACGCTTAAATGGATCCAAGTGCTCATTTGCATGTAATTACCCAGAATCCCTTGTTGCTGTGCAATTATGGGGTATGGCAGGTTTGTGGACCTGTCTTAGACATGTGAACTTGTTCATAAGTGCTCTCTATCAGTACTGTAAGATATAGGCCCATGTTTACTAAGCAGGGCTGTGCCATAAGACACCGCACAGGACTGGAAGACATCTTCTGGCCCATTCAAGTGAATGGGCCAGAAGTTGTCTTCTGGTGCTAGAAGGTGGCATAGCACTGCTTAGTAAACCATTTAATGCAGAACAGTCTTCTCATTAAAGGCTCAGAGCGCAGGGCTAATAACGCAGGGCTCACAACGAACAATTATCAAAATTCTTAACAACCGTTAATTTATCTGAGGTTAATGCACATCCACAAAGCTAATAATATGCAAAAACATCTGCCATTGTTTATCTCATTCACATAGGCTTAACGCCATGTGAAGCCAACACGGCCTTCACATAACATGCATGGCATTAAGCATCTCTTAACTAAAGGTGGTGTTACTCCCATCCAGACCATGAAATATAACTTTTGCTGGAGAGGAGAAGATAGGAACAGATAGAGAGAGAGAGAGAGAGAGAGAGAGAGAGAGAGAGAGAGAGAGAGAGAGAGAGAGAGAGAGAGAGAGAGAGAGAGAGAGAGAGGTTTTCCAATTTTCCTTGCACGTTTATTTTTTATTTTTTTTAAGGATTTCATCATCATGATGTTCAAGAGGGTATCTATTCACCAGTTCACACGTTGTTTCCCTACTCATTCAATTTAAATTGGTGTTTTTTTATTCTTAGAAATTGTGCAACATCTGAAGTTAAAATTGCTGCTAGGCCCCAATTTCATGATTTCACAAAGGCTTTAAAGAGTCTTCTCAGAGAATCACAGGATAAAACACTTTCTTTGGATTTTTGAGGTCTACATGGAAAACCTCTCTGTGCTTCCTGGTACTGTAGGGTGGAGAAAGGACGATAAACAGCAGAGGTTACTACATGAACTTAACCAAACACAAACAGAGCCCAGTGCTACGTCCAATGTCAAAGCATTGGCCAAAGCATTGTAAGCCTGTGAGCCCCTCCAAGGCATGTGTGAATTATGGTCATGCCTTGGAGGGGCTCACAGGCTTACAATGCTTTGGCCAAAGTGTTAAACTAAATGACCCTTTTATTCAAGAGATATATAGGTATTTCACTGTGTACATATTTTTGCCATTGGATGTAGCACTGGGCTCTGTTTGTGTTTGTTTGTAGTATTTATGGCCAAGCCCAGTAGAACTCCTTTTTGACATTTAGTGGTAACTTTGGGAGCTTAAATGAGCTTACTGGGTATCTGTGTGTTTGTTTACATGAACTCAACGGCAGATTTCTGCTTTTTTTTTTTTTTTTTAAATAAAAATGAAATAAAAAAAACATATAGAAAAATAAGATTGGTAATCTGCATTGGAGGACACAATTAGGTCATTTTCAAAAGGTCATTTTGGGGTGAATTGCGCACACAATTATGGAAACATTTCCTGCAAAAACAAAGATTATATTTATTATCCCCACTTGTTTTAACATTCATATGATATAAACAAGTCTATAAATCCATTAAAGTTTATGATCCTAAAGAAGCATTCACAATGAAGGACAACTTGACATCCAAATGACTTGATCTTTCATGTGGAAAAGCTATTATCAGTACAATGCACACATGTTTAGAAAGTTTAGCAAATTATAATTTGTGAATTGCAAAAGAGCAGTGTCTTACCTTTGTCATTTTCGCTAATGTAATTATGCTGTGTACATTTAATGAATCAATAATAAAATCAAGTATTGAACTAAATCCGAGTCAAATATGTTTCTTTTCCCAGATGACCAAACTGGAAAGGCTTGAACAAAATAATACAAAGCAGAAGAATTTTTGGTGCTTTAAATGTGCTGTGAAATTGGAGAAATGCAGCATATATTTACTCTCTCAAACTAATATTGGTTGTCAAAGCAGCAGTTCAAGGAATATCCTACATGTGTGTTTTTTTTTAATAAATCAGTTCTGTACTATGCAAAAATACTTGTAGAATTAAAAAAAAATGTTTTAAAGATATTTTTATTGTTTCTAATGTAGGAAGCATTTCCAAAGTGACAGCCCCCTTCCCCTTCTGATAGGCTCTGGCAATTGAGCCCCGCCCTCTCTGCAGCAGTGAACCAATTGTATCTAGTAACTGCCCAGTCAATCATATTCTAGGAACTACATTGCCCAAAATGCAGTGCAAGAACTGAATTAAATAACCCTGAGCAAGCAATCTATTACAGTCTATTACAGGAGAACGGATCGATCTGCAGCTTAGCTAATCACTTGTCAAGTGTGCAGATTGTATTGATGCACATATTGAATGGGGAATATATATATATATATATATATATATATATATATATATTTTTTTTTTTTAAACGTTAGCTTGAACTGCAGCTTTAAATAGAATTGTGTAGCTTATGAGAACACTGAAGTTTTCATTTGCGTACTGTAATAAACTGTTTCTGCTACACTGATTGGCTATACTGTTTAGTTTTCTATGTAGCATAGTAAGCAAAGAAACGTGAGTAGACATGTTGATCATTTTCTCCAAAATTTGTTTTTTATATATATATATATATATATATATATATATATATATATATACACACATACCGTATTTACCTGATTATAGGGCGTCTCTAATTTTAGAAGCAGCTAGAAAGAAAACAGATTACATACACCCCCCCTCCCCTTCCCACACACACACATATACTGTATACACACACACACACACACTCTGTTAGTCTCCCTTTGTCTGACTCTCTTGGTTTGAGACTCCTGCCACAAGCACATGGCTGTTCAGGACTCTAAGGTGGAGCTTCCTCCATTTTACCCTTCTACCTCAGACATCAGACTGCTGATTGGCGGGCCCGATTATAAGACGAGTATGTACTTTTCAACTTAACTTTATTAAAAGAAACAGTGAGCAAAACTGGAATATAATAAATATATATATATACCCATAGGGTTAAATAATTGAAACATAATGCTTATGTTACAAAGTTTAGTCTATAGGACAATAATAACTAATCTACATTTAATATATACAGTGGCGAGAAAAAGATTGTGAACTCCAAAGATGATTATGGAAATTCCATAGTTTTTCCATGATAACCTACTTGAATCAAAATCAGTCTTTTATTAAATATCCAATAAGGTTTATATTAACCAATTCCATGTAATTTGAAACAACATGATGTAAGTATGAATTAGACAAACAATGAGTAATTTAGAGTCAGGGTATATGCAAATGTACGTGAAACCCTTGTTTTCTCATTTAAATTAAAGGGGATAATTAGAATGAGGTGTTTAAATAATTATGTAGATCTTCAGGTGTGAGTTTGGGAGGCCCCACCCTATATAAAGATCAGAAACTTTGTAAGTATGGCCTTCACCACACAGGTGTGTGGAAACATGTCATGCCATGATCAAAAGAAATCTCTGAGGACCTCAGAAAAGCAGTTATTGATTGTCATCAGTCAAAATGGGTTACAAAACCATTTCTAAGGATTTGGGGCTTTATCAATCCATGGTCAGACAGATCTACAAATGGAGTAAGTTTAAGACCACAGCCACTTTACGAAGGAGCGATCGTCCAACCAAAACCTCTCCAAGAACAAACCGGCAAATCATCCAGGAAATCACAAAAGACCCCAGAGGAACATCCAAGGATTTGCAGGCCACTCGCCTTGGCTAATGTAAGGGTGTATGACTCAAGTATCAGGGGAAAAAAACAAGAATGGTGTTCATGGAAGGATAGCCAGGAGGAAACCACTGCTCTCTAAAAAGAACATTGCTGCCTGTCTTAAGTTCGTCAAAGAGCACATAGATAATCCACAAGATTTCTGGAACAATGTTCTCTAGACAGATGAGTAAAAGGTAGAACTTTTTGGCCTCACTGAGAAACGTTATATTTGTGAAAAACAAACACTGAGTTCGAACAGAAGAACCTCATCCCAACCGTCAAGCATAGTGGTGGGAGTGTGATTGTTTGGGGCTGCTTTGCTGCATTAGGAAAGGGATGGCTTGTCATCATTGACACAACCATGAATTCTGTATTGTATTAGAAGATTCCAGAAGAGAATGTCAGGCCATCCATCTGTGAGCTGAAGCAAAAGTGGGTAATACAGCAAGACAATGATTCTAAGCATGCAAGCAGATCTACAAAAGAACGGCTGCAGAAGAAGAAATTCTGTGTTTTAGAATGGCCTGGTCAAAGTCCGGACCTGAACCCCATCAAAATGTTGTGGCAGGACATGACGTGAGCAGTCCATGGAAGGAAGCCCTCAAATGTCACTGACTAAAAAAAAATCCTCAAAACTGACGTGAGAGACTGACCATCAGTTCAGGGAATGCTTAGTTGAAGTCATTGCTGCTCAAGGGGGCACCACCAGGTACTGAATCTGAAGGTTCACATACTGTACTTTTTCACACATGGATATTGTATGTTGAATCATTTATGGATAAATAAATGTGGAAAAAGTATCATGTTTTTGTGTCATTTTTTTAATCAGGTTATCTTTATCCGTTAAAAGGACTTAGATTAAGATCTTATAACATTTTAGGTTTGAAATATGTGAAAATCCTAAGGGGTTCACAAACTTTTTCTCGCCACGGTAGGTACCTGTTGTGCTTGGAGTTTAACTTGACGGGTTTAGCATGCTTGAATTATTCTTTGATAAAAAATATTCAACTATGTGGCTCCTTTGTTATTAGACTTAGGATCAAACTGCAGAAATCTCACTAATAAATTGCCAGCTAATTTGGGAGGAGCACAGGAATGGTGTATTTGTTTTCGCACAAACGTAGTTGTTAAGTCTAAAACAATCATTTTCTTTACATTCCTTTTGATTTTGCTCAAGGTAATTCAAGTAGTTAATCTTCAGGTGAAACAGATCTACAACAAACACGCTTACAATGATTACCGAGTGTTTGCTTCCCCGGGCCCTCAGACACAGAACTTGACCAAGTTTGCCATTACACTTATATATGGTGCTTCCTGGAATGAACTTCCAGCGTTATTCAGCAAGGGTGCCCTTTTCTCAGAGGGGGAGGTGTATCAATGTAAAGAAAGTACAAACACAAGTTTGCTTTGACGCATTGCTCCATTTAGTGCTCGCAATTGTGTCACTTTCTTACATTTGATGCAAATTGTTGGATAGGAAATATTTACGCCACCTCAGCCCTGGTGGGGTTTTTTTCCATGCAAATATAAGATACAAACATCACGAAGGAAGATGCAAAGTTTGATACATCTTATTACAATCTGTGCGTCATGTCATTCCCTAAGTAGTCCAATTGTCACTCCCCAAAATGCATGGTGAGGCAAATAGCGCAAACCTTGCTGCCAAGACCTTGAGACATACTTGATCTATGTAGATGGAGCCTAGGACAAATTCTTCTTATATTAAATACAGCTTTAAAAAGGTGCAGTTCACTGTGCTTGCTTTATTTTTTGTTTTTTTTCATCACTACACTGTACAAACATGTATCTGTTTCCACCTCCCTAATTTTCCCCAAGCTCGTTGATTTTTGAAAACTGAAGTTAACATGGCACCAAAGCCGGGTAAGCCTCTTTCATCAGTGGACATCAGAGAGCCTTGTCAGAGAAGATCAGGATAAGAACGTTTCTCTGATAAGTCTCTGAAGCTCGCATAGAAAACAACTCTTTTTTTCCTCCTGATGTGGTGGAACAAGTGAGAATAAACAGCCTAGGTTACCATGTCAACGCTCTACTTGATGCTTCAGAAAAACTTAAAATCAAGAACAGACATAAAAAAAAGTGTAATGTGGTTTTAGGGAATCCCATTGACCTCACTTTCAAGATATGTTATTTTGGGGTGTGGAACTACACCTTTAATACTGCAACATACGCGTCACTCAGGACGCCAACGCCCCAAAAAGATGAAATTTTAATATAAAAGTGCTGACTTTGATCAGTGATATATTGACGTATACGAGACTGCTGAAACGAAAAAATCAGCGAGGTGGACTACAAATATGCGAGAGTTGACATATCTGGGAAGTGCTGTTTTTAATCCCTGACAAATAGACTAGAATCCCTATATTTGTGACCCACAGTAACTCCGCCAATGTTTCCCAAATTGGGAACGAAACCCCCGTCCTGCATTACAAAACATGTTTGAGTCATTTTGACTTCATAACCGCAAAATATTATACACTGCTGTGTACGTTTTATTACAGAAGTCTCATATGACTGATGAAAACAATATGGGAAAATTAACTTCAACCCTTGTAAGGCATGAAGGCATCAGGGCAAAATTGCATCAACGGTTAGATTATTGCAATAGTAAAGAAGGAAAGAAATAGACTACCGCAAAGCCCCGCTTCTCGGCGACCCGCTTTTCGGCGATCCGCCAATACGGCGGTAATGAGAAGGGGGCCGCCATGTCTGCGCATGTGCAGAACGGGCCTGTCCGATGTCGCGCATGCGCAGAGGGTCGCGCATGCACAGAATGGGGGGTTTTGCCGGTTGCGCATGCGTAGAACGGCGCATTGCAGGTTTGCGTATGTGCACATAACGAAAATCACCGGTTCCGCTTTCCGGCGATTTTCGCTTTGCGGCGGGTCCTTAGAACAGAACCCGCTGCCCTCCTGTATCTTTTTCCATTGCTGGTTTATCACTACTGAGGATATTTTGATGAACTGGTGTTGCCACAATATAAATGATATTCTAATATTGCCAGCACTAGCTTACAGCCATATTAGTGGAGATTCCAGTTTGTTGTCAAGAAATTGACTGTAACTTAATGTTGCTCACTCATTCATAACGCTGACTTCACATACATCTTTTTCTTACAATGTCTTAATTTGTGTGCAGGAAAAAGCACTTGCTTTTTTTACACCATTGAAACCAGTGATTTCCAACCTTTTTTTAGGGACCCTTTAATTATATTGTACCATTTTTCTAGAACCCCAACCCTCTCTAATAGCGCGTCTGAAATCAGGTGCATTGTAAGGAACCTCAATCCTCTCCAAAAGCGCATATCAGATGCATTGTAAATGCTTCTGTATTTAGTACAATTTTCATATGACCTACAAATTTCAGGGAACCCTTTAGGGGTTCCTAGGAACCCAGGTTGGAAAACACTGATATAGACAACAAAGCACATTGGTGAACTCTCTTGAAGAGGAATATTGTAGGTCAGAACCATTCTCTAACAAATTGATTTGAAAAGGTATACAGTACACATAATACAATTTAATTGTGTAATCCCATTTGTAGCTATACATACTGCCAAACTAAATGGAGCTGGAACCAAAGGGGACAAATATTCAAAGCATTTTAGTACTGTATTACATTGGGATACGGTTAACTCGCGTAATTTTAGACAAAATGGCCAACCCATAGAAAATTATTCCTGACCAGACAATAAAAGGATAGTGCAGATGTTTGTAATTAGACAAAGTGGCAGATATTTAAAAAAAAAATGCAATTTATAGTATGAAGAGTCTGTTAAAAGAACTTAGAATAACCAAACTCTTAAATAAAAAGGCACGCAGCACATTTGAGAGTAATATATGACCACAAAGTAAACCAAGACATGTACTGTCAACCCTCACTGATTTCCTATGGTCATGCGATTGCTGCTAATTTGGAGTCAGTATCACTGATACTTTTTTTTTATCATTAGCGATCTCTTTGACTTCCATAGAGTCCAACTCATGGGGTGTGCAAACTGGGGGGGACGTGAGATTTTTCAGGGGGGGGCGCAGCGGTTGCAGAGGCCCTGCCCTCTTCCCAAAGGCATTTAAATTAAAGGCCGGGGGATCGTATTTATGTGCAGTAGGTAACTCTTTGTATAGCGCCATCCATGTGCTGTACATAGCGTTTCACAGCAGTAATCAATGCCACAAAACAGTGTGAGACATAATAATGGGAAAAAATAACTTCAAACATAAAAATAAACATTTGGAGAGGTAATCCCTGCCATAGAGAGCTTCAAATCTAAGTGGTATGTAAAGAAAACTTACAGACAGTAGGAGGGTGTTATGGGTAGGTGCATATGTCAGTGGCGAGTACTACTGCACCGACACACTTTATTCGAGCAAATACCCAGTATGTACCTGGCAGATACCTGGAATGCGCCGCTCCTCACCTCTGACAAGCCCCGTTGCATTTGCCTTCCCAGCCTGGGTTCATGCCTGGCTGACGGGCGGCTGATCTGTTAAATGATAATGATTAGGATTTAATAGGCTGCAATGCTTCGCGTGTCTACCAGATGGCATAAATTCATGAATTGTAATGCAGTGTATATATATATATATATATATATATACTGTGCAGTATTGCAGCCAGCGGGAATAAAATGCTTCAATCCCTGCTTGGAAAATAACGCAATGCACTCGGGCAGAAAACAGTCACAAACCTCAATACACCCGGGTATACCCGAATTCGTGGGACTAGCCGAGCTCGAATAAAGTGTGTCGCCAGTGTATACTTCATTAAAGTGAGTTTTGAGATGGCCTTGAAGATGGAGAGAGTATGTGCTTGGCAGATATTGAGGGGAAGGGCATTTTAGAGGAGTGTAGCAATAAATGATAAAGGTTTTCGGCAGGAGAGGGCATTACCTACAGCAGGGGTGTGCAAACAGGGGGTGCGCCCCCCCAGATTTTCCAAGGGGGGTGGCATGAGCGGTTACAGAGGCCCCACACTCTGCCCCGAGGCATTTAAATTAAATGCCGGGAGATCGAGCGAGGCCTCTGTAACTCCCTTACCGCGATTTAGATGCGTGGTGTGATGAGTTGCTATGGCAACGCAGCGTCAAATTATGCTGCGGGACCATGTGACATGATGTCACATGACCCGCCAACATGGCAATGCGGCATCAAATGATTCTGCGGGGTCACGACGTGACATCACACGACCCCACGGCGTTATTTGACGCTGGAAAACAAGATACGGAGGCGTGAGCACCGGGAGGGAGCAAGCAGGGTTGGGCGCAGCTCCAATAGTTTGCGCACCCCTGACCTATAGTACTAAAGGGGTAGGCGAAAGATATCCTTGAGTAGAACGCAAAAGGCGAGCAGGGATGTAACCAGAATTTAGAGCCAAGATGTAAGGAAGTGCAGAGGTATATAGTCTTAAAAAAAGAGAAGGAGACTTTTGTAAGTAATACAAGATTTAATTGGAAGTCAAGAAAGGGATTTCAGCAGGACAGAAGCAGACACAGATGTAGGAGACAGTGACAGTGAAGTGATTCTAGCAGCAGCGTTTCATAGATCATAGGTAAGAAAAGTGAGAGACAGAAAGGCCAGAAAGTAGATGGTCACAATAGTCAAGACAGGAGAGAATGAGGGTATGAATTGGAGTTTTAGCAGTGGAGGGACAGAGGAAAGGGCGTATCTTTGCAATGTAATGTATGAAAAATTGACAGGTTTTAGTGACATCATGAATGCTAGAGGAGAATATGAGGGAGGAATCAAATGTGACACCTAGGCAGCGCGATTCTGATTCTGCGTGTATATGATAGAACTTCCAACAGCAATGGCGGCAAGAAGGCCAGGCTTGGGACGAAGTATAAGGACTGGAGCTCCATATTTGACATGTTAAGTTTAAGTCGGCGTGGAGATATACAAGATCATAAAAGTGTTTCAATAGGACTTTGAAAAACGATGTCACAGTGTACTGACAATGTCCCTGGTACATAACACATCCTGGCACGCCAAAGACCCTTATTACATTTCCAGGTATAAGTACGTTAGCAACCAGGAGATCCCTATAGCTATAAATAATGTGGTTAAACTCAGGAAGACTCGCCAGTTTGAATTCTGCAAAAAAATCAACATGAAAAAGAAAAACACAAGTAGGAAGGATGGCTGCTTTAAATACACAGGCTTGATCCCTTTAAACAAAGTGGTAAATCTCCTCCCGCAATGTTTTTAGAGGTTTATGATGTATTTATTCTATTGGGTTGGAAAATAAACTGATATTTTTTTTATAAAATCGAGCTATTACTCTTGAAAGAAAAAAAGAAACAGAAGCAGATACAGTACTAGGACACTTATTTCTTGTGATGGTTACACAGTGAACACACAGTATATTAAACGTGAAGAGACGTACGGAGCAGCAGCAAACTGGTTATCCAAGACCAGAAATAGCACAAGAACCCGGTATAAGTTAAAATATTAGGTTCTTTATTACGACATATACAAAATAGTATTGGTCCAAGCAAAAAAACTCCCACGCGTTTCGCACCTAAGTGGCGCTGTTTCAAGTATATTAAACGCGCCTACAATATAATGGCAATTTATTGAAAGTATGAGTATACCAATTTCAGGTTAAGTAACACAGTCCATGATATATATAGAAATGAAACAGACCATATCCAAGTGACAGAAATGAAACACTGCCTCCAAACATAATAAAATCCCATTTCCTAATGTTAACAGGCAGTGCATTTAAAACAAACATAACCAGGGGTTACATACAAAATAATTAAATCACATTGGACATTATATGTTACTGTACTTTAAATTCTGCTCTTGCTTGAGTGATTGAATAATCAGACTATAAAAAAATGTTGGATGGAATATCAACACAGGGCTCTTTATTTATTTTAGCAGAAGTGTAACATGTACTTCTGAATCAATATAGCCATACATTCCGGAGTATACGTCATTTACAGAATATGAGAAATCCAGGTCCGAGCTACATAATTACTGACCAATGGCAACAAAAGTTAGTCAACGGATTCCTTGGCCCTCATTCTACAAAGTGTGATAGCCCCGTTGACTTGCAGTCAATGGAGATTCCCGTGGGCATGTTATAGAATAAGATCCTTAATGTTTTAATGAAACTGGCAAAATGACTGTAAGAACTACAGTCTATAAAACCTTAGTGCACCTTGCATGTCAAACTAGAAAGTAGGTTCTGCTTTTAAAAGTTCTGTGCTACGTCTCCCAAACCTCCTCCATGTTTGAGCAACAAGGTAAGAGAGGAATGATCAAATTCAGTGCAGCAAAAGGCAACTTTTGGAAGAATTGTAGACTGGGATACAGATGCCTTAAATAAAAGCATAGAGGGATATGTATCAAGTGTCCAAACTGGAGCACAACTCTCAAAACAGGTGCTAATTGCATCCTTTTGACTCTGCATCATTGTATCATGTGCCCTTTTCCAACTTGGCACAGTTTGCGCCAGTGAGCATTTTGAAGAGTGGTTAGGGGAGGAGATAATATGCGCACTATTATAATGATGTATCAAATCTGCCAGGGTTAGCTGGTATTAACCTCTGCTCTTGCACCATAGATAAGAAGTGAGATTAGCACGATTAATAGATTTGACATTAGGGCAATGTGGAACAAATTAAAATGTTTGCCCCATTTGTTGGTTCTTAATACATATCCCACATACTGTAGTCTTTATGCATCAACAAATGTCATTTTCACAAAATCCCTAAATAAAATTATTAATAAATAAAAATGAAGCCCATTATCTGGGAAGCTGTGATATTTCTTAAAAACCCAGTTTTGGTAGTCTTTTAAACAGCCCACTGAAATGACTTTATTTCTATTTAATGCCCTGGAACTCCAGATGTATCTGCTTTTGTTTTTTTTGTTATAAAATATGGCTTTCATTTCCTCTCACTGCAAAGTAATGGTTTTGACGTTTCTTGATATATTATAGAGTTTTATTAGTTCCAGGAGAAGTTTAGGATTGTTGCGGGTTGCTATAAATTTGAATGAACCTAGTGGTTTGCCATGTTTCGTCTCATGGTGCATTGTCAGTGCATCTGTAACAGGGACTGGAGAATATTCAGTCTCATATTTTATGCAGAACTACAAAGTGTTTTGAAGGGAGTTCCAGAGATAGCGAGGGAGAATACTTTAAAACACGGTAGGGCAGGAGAGACAGGTGGAGTAGAATGGAGAAAAGGCTAGGCAAGGTAGGATAGAACTTATTTTTGAGGACGGTAGATGAGGTTTAAAAAATGTCCATCCAGTTCTCCCTATGCTAAATTTTGTAGACTGAGATATTCATCCTATACTTGTATTTATATTGATCCAAAGGAAGGCAAACAAAAAACCCCAGCGAAACATTATCCAAGTATGTCTCATCAGAAGAGGAAAACGAAATCCCTTCCTGACTCCAGTAATGGCAATCAGATCTCTCTTTGGATTAACATCCTTCCTACGTTTACCTATTTGGTATATCCCTATATATCTGTGCTTTCTAAAAAAAAAAGATTTCAAACCTTTTCCTAAAGATATCTATTGTATCTGCCATCACAGTCTTCCTTTGTAGTAAATTCCACGTTAACTGCCCTTCCTGTAAAGAAGTATTTGCTGTGTTTAAACCCTTTTTCCTGCATATGTGAAATACATTACATGTGATATAAGCTTGTAATCACCGAATTAAACCACTCAAAGTAGGTTGTCTAGAAGTGCAGCAAATAAAAAATGTAGCCGTTTGCTTTAGCTTTTCAGACCATCTATGCATTGTAAATGAAACATTTGCATAAAGGTTCTATTACTCATAAGCATAGAAGCAGAAAATCTCTTAATTATACGTATTATATGCAAGTAGAATTTCTGAAACCTCACAAAATTGTTTGCTTTTCTTGGTTAATGGCAATTGCCTTGTGCCCTTTATTATTTTGTTATTGCCTTTTACCATCCATAAAAAGCAGAAGGCTAGCTCTCGAAAAGGACCCATTTGGAAAATAATCTTTGTTAAACACATCACTGCATCTAATCTGCTGAAATATTATTGTTCAAGGCAGAAGGTTGCTTTGTTGCCATGTTTTTTTTTAATAGAGCCACTTTTCAACCAACTGAGCAAATGATTATCTTCATTTTTTTTCGATTTGCTTGTGCTTTTTTTCCAATAAAGCAAAGAGCCCATTAAACTCTTCAGTATAGATCTATGACGCAGACGTTTTGTTAAAGCCCCAACGTCCTTTGGAAGTAATTTTTTAGATCCAGTTTTCAGCTCACCTAGACAGATGGGATGTCACAGGCTTCCCCTCATGAACTCTGATTCAGGAGATATTCTCTTTCAATTTCCATGCATGTCCGATCAATTATATTCATCACACACAGGGTGCAGCATTATAAGTAATGGGGACCCTTGAAGAGCAAAATTCCTCTTCTTATGTACCAAACTTTCTCCAGAATGGGGAACTCATGGAGACCTACTACCACAATCCCAAGACATGCTTGCTCGCAACCCAACAAAAGAAGGAAGTTATTGCTACTTTAGGAAATGGATGAAGGTGGTAGGCCACTAAAAATATTCCTGCTAAGGGACCTGAATTAGTAATAGCCAACTCTGCAAATGCATACTCATGTTAAAGAGTAGCTCAGTGGTAATGTCACTCACTGCCTTTGAAATGAGTGAACCTGGTTCAAATCCCAGTGTCAACTATCCTTGTGATCATCCTTTGTCTTAGGCACCCAAAAACGATTTGGAAGATCTTCTGCCCTGCCTGAACAAATCTATGTCCAGGGTTAAGTGCTATATAATAAAAATGTAAAAAAAAAAAGATTATGTTGCATGCAATAGTTTTGCAGTTATATGTAAGTGTGGCTAAATTGGTTAAGGAAGATACATTGATAATAGTTTGTATCCTGAACTTTCATGTTCAGACTGGTCTGTCTCAACCATAACGTTGTAGCCAGTCAAAAAAAGATATACTTAAAAAATGAAATAGCACCTGAGTCGTATTTTGGCTGGTTTAGCTGGACTGAAATTCTGCTGGTTTGAGAGGACTTAGAAAAATGTATGATTTGTGTTAAGAACATGTGCACTAGAGCTATATATCACACACTTTTGCTATGAAATGAAGTCTAAAGGAAACATGCAACTCCAAGTAAAATATGAAACCAGTTACTGTACAATGGATTCCAATTCACTGTTAACAATAAGTAAATGCCAATCATATTTCCCAGACATACAGTATAGAGGCTAAACCAAATGTATGCCTTCAATAACCAATGTCAGGGAAGGAATGTGTTTAATGTCCTTTTAAAATGTAAAACAATTTATTTCTGGTTTAGAAAAGAAGGTGGTGGGGGTGGAACTGGTAACTCCGATGCAGGAATAAGAGAAGTCATAGACTTAATGCAGGTGGCCAGATTAGGCATGAAGAATGTATAAACACAGCTGGTGAGTTTAAAGTCTGAATCAGAGTAACAGTTAAGTACTAAGAAGACGATTGCAATGTGTTTTAAGCTGAACACCCCACGGACCATTTAAAGTGCCGACTTTATGCAGTGTAAATGGCAAAGGTAGCTGCTAGTTTTGTGTCAGAAACAGTGAATTCAAGAACAGATCCATCAATTATCTACTGTATATAATACATGGGTTAAAGGTCTAACCTTAGATGGATGAAGTACCCACTTACTGTACCTTTGAAGTGGGTAAATCCCAGCGTCAGCTTTTCTTGTGGCCTTGGCTGATTTGATGCACTGCTGCATGGTTTGAATTCTGTTGGGAAGTTCACAGTAACTGTGGGTTTTCGTTCTACGTAAATGTCTGTATTGTGTCTTTATTATGTTATAATGAGCAATAGGGCATTTTATAATTCTGTCTATTATAAAAAAAAATAAGTACATTTGCAAAAAGAAAGAAAATGAAACAAAAGAAAGAAATGGACGGGATAAAGGAAACCTTTGGTTATGGTTCTTTGTCACAGCTTCCGTGGTTTGATGAAGTGTGGCCAGACAGGGCCTGGGGCAATTTAATGCCTTGGTGTGTCCATAGGTCACGTATTTGTGCATGTTCACTCCTGGTGTCAAGACCAATGAGAAGGCAGAGTACTTTGCCATTACTACCCAAAGTCACAGGTATTGTTTATCTACTTTATCATTCCTTCCCCATTTGCTATAAAAACTCAGTAACACGACACTAGCAAGAGAAGAACCATCATATTATAGTTCTTCCTCCTCTTTCCTCTAATTGATGAATTTCTGCAGACCAAATCAAGTGAATCTTTCTACTGCCAGAAACAGGGAAACAGACAGGTAGACCGATTGGATACAGTGAGAAGTAATTTATCACTTATCACCATAAGGGCAGGTATCCTTGGGATGTCAAAATGAATTAAGCGTGTGTCAATTGTGTTTAATGGGTATTTACAGTGTGTATTTTAGTCACCTAAAGGACTTGATGCCATTTCTGCCACAAATGTGTAGATCTATTATATTCTGGACCCAGGCTCACTTGTAGCATGTGAGAAGATCCATGTAGCTTAACTCATCCCCTTTTAAAGCACACAACGTCCTTCTATTTTCTTAAACTTTATTGAGTGGGGTTAACAGAAATATAAAAGTACTTGCATGTAGTTTGTGGTAGGAAATGTCTCTTGTGAGGAGAGGTATCCCAATTGGCTTTGGTATCAGGGGAAGTGCTTCTCTGTGGGGAAGATAAAAAGGAATCCCTTCATAAGGGAGCAGTGGAAGATGTATCTCTTCACTTTGGCTGCTGTTGAAAAGAGAGAGCACACTTTCCTTTCCAGACAGGAACAAGTCAAGGGGCATAACAATATACAGAGAAGGGCAGGGGAAGAGGACTAAACCAATCTCAACTATGAGCATTGGGAGGTTACCAGGGCAAATGACTAGTGGCATGTGGAAAAAGTAATATGTACAGTAACAACTATGTTGCAATATACACAGGAGCACAGACTGCTTGGAACAGGGGAAAACATGAAACATTCCCTGGGGAGAGCTGGCAGAGTGAGAGCAGAAAAACAGAACAGAAAATATACAATTCTGTTCCAGGACATATTATGATGGTAAATAAATCTTTAATTAACATTTTGACATGGACTTTGAAGCAGGGGAGACTGGTTCGAATTCCAGTGTCAGGTGACCTTGGGCAAGTCACTTTATCTTCCCAGGCCCTAGGCACGAAACATAGATTATATAAGATCTACGAGCGGGGACTCGTAATACCATTATTATGAACATTAATTTAAACAGCCACAAATAAGGTACAGACGTTCTTTGAATGTATGTACATTTAAATGTAGATAGCGCCAACTACATTACGCAGACCTTTCCAAAACAGACATTTAAAAATATTCAGACTGCATCATTTTATCATCAACAGAAAGTCTGTCAGCCTCTGAGTGCCCCAATGCACACGCATGAAGAAAAGGGCAAAAATAGGAACAAAAAGAAAGGACTGGGTTGCTAGAAGGCTGTCAAAATCACAGAATAGAAAAGGCATCTTAGGTGGTCTGTAATTGCTACAGAAGTTTACTTTTTTCACAGGGCTCTAGGAAGACGTCATTCATTAGCAAAAAAAAAAAGAAAATTAATCAAAGATACTGTATATGTGCCAGAAAATGTTATTGGCACTTACAACATGTATCTCTAATTACATTTCCATTTTTGTTTTTGCTACTTATCGGTATGCCATTTTGCTAACCTCCAGTGTAATTACAAATCAATAATTAATTAAGTATTAATTAACTCATATTTATACAATGTGGTCTAACGTGGTGTATTAAAGCAGCATACAGTATATTTTGGCCGTGGAAAAGTTAATTGTGTAAAATTATTTCTAGTGTATGCTTTAGCTTGTAACTATTTGGCCCCCTAAAGAAAACCATAAATAGCATTAGGTGTACGATTCTAAAGGACAAATCAGCCTCTGCAACTCTTTCACTTCCTATTTCCTTTGCTTCCCACATGGTCTACTTGGAGTCAGCATCAGCCATGCATCTGTAGAGTCTCTGTAAGTGCTACAGTAGTTTGCTTATTTCAAAGAGCTCTAAGAAGAGGTCATTCATTCATTATAAAAGTTCATTTTCAGGCGATTCACAAGCCCAGGCCACCAGTGTTGCTAAGGTGCAGTAAAGTGAATTACACATGTGGGTTTTATGGTGCATGTTACTACCCACCAGGGAACCAACTGCAACCACAACATTGAATTTGAGGGCCTCCAAACTGTGAGCTGTGCTGAGGTTTTCATTAGGAAAATTCAGCTAAATGCTCTGTTTTGTACAGGGTTGTTAACATTAGCTAATGTTTTGTTCAGTACTCAATTCCACTAAGCGTTTTTTTTAGCCCTTCCAATACCATAGTTAATGATAATTTCCACTCTCACATCTAACAAACTTGCTTGTTTTGATATTGTGATATATGCATCCGTTGTATGGCTTTGACCTATCCCTCAACTTCAGCAATGGAAGAGGAAGTTCCTCTCCCATTCCAATCACAGTTGCTGTTCTCAAAGAGCTGAAGTTTCAATTAGTCCCAAACACAAACATAACTGGTATGACCTTCAGAAGGTCAAATGAAGAGCAACCATCCTACTGGTCCTTGTGCCATTCACTAAATATCATAGGGGAATCAAAAGGTTTAATGAATATCTCCATCTGCCTCAACCAGCAACATTTAAATTGCGGACTCTGGAAACGTGGTTCATTGTGCTGGCATCGTCCACATATAAAGCTGAATGCACATTACTGCTATGTAATTAAAATAACATTGCATTGTCAGCACAGAGAAGTTAGACGTTGTGCATCTGAATTCTTAGAGATGACAAACATACAAAGATCATATTTTGTTTACATGGTTAAAGATACTCTATAAAAAGATTAATGTCGTCAAAAAAACTATGACGTACTCTTGTCCATTAAAAGGAATCACTACCTTCAGTAAACTCCTCTAGGACAAATACTGCTACTATGTAAATAAACCTGTGTAGTCTTTGGGAGACCAGCACCTTTGACTTTATTTTGTCTGGTGGAATTCACTTAAATGTCTGGGATTCAGAATTTGTGAATAGAAGAGGGGTCTCCATTTTGCGTCAGTTCTATCTGAAGGTGAAGCCCCTGTGCTGCAAAGAAATGATTGGCTAGAATGACAAACCGAAATTGTGTACTTTAGTTAATGAGGAAGTTTGGAGTTTTCAATGCAAAAGAAAAGCCATCACTTTGACTTCTAAACGACCTTTCTCAATCATTTTAGAGAGCAACAGGTTAGACCCAGAGGTATAGATGCTGCATACTGTACATAGGATGTTCTTTTTAACAATCACAGTATTGGGGAAACTTATGTTATATACTGTAGCTGTCCAATAGGCACCAGATTTCTCCCAAAATGAATCTCATATTATGATTGGTCTTTGATGAATCTTTTGTTGCTTTTTACATCATTATTGTGCGATTTTTCTGCAGGAAGACTTTCAGAAATAAACTCTACACAACAGGCAGCCTCTCTACCAAGGGGGCTCAAATCCAATGCTTAGGACCCTCCCCCCCCCCCAACAGGTCAGCTTTTATGAATAGCCCAGCTTCAGTACAGATGAGCCACCTGTGCTGAAGCAGTGTCTGATTTAACCACCTGTGCTGAAGCAGGGATATCCTGAAAACCTGACCTGTTGGTGGCCCTTGAGGACAGGAGTTGGCCACCCCTGCTCTAGACCAGGGCTTGCCCCTAACCTCAACTTGTATTAAAAACCACAAATCAAAAGGAGATGGGTGCATAATATGTACCATGACTCAGTCATAATAATTTATACTGTTTCACATGGCACATGGTGTTTAAGTAAGCAAAAGTTAGTGTGAAAGTGGTAGCATTTTGCATAATTGAAGATTAGTCCATGGTTAATTTGACAATCAGTTGTTGGACTAAGGTAACAAAAACAAATTTGATGGTCCCTGTGGGAGTGTGATCCAGAGAGGCACAGGAAGCATCTTTGTCCAATTAAACAGCTTTCATTTGTCAACTAAAATAACAAATAACAACAGCAGTATCACTACCTAGGGAGTTGCATTCACAGCCCTTCAGCTGGCTAGAGACTGTCTGAGCCCTGGTTTAAGTAGGACTCCAGACCTTTCCCTTAAATCAGGAAAATCAGTGCACCAGGATCTCAGCAATGTGACTGTAGACCCAAGTATGTTGGAAATCCAAGACTGGCTTCGTCATATGTCTTATGTCTGTATGCAAGAGTGACAGGATCAAATCTCCTGTCCATCACTCTCTAAAGCCAGAATAGTAATGGAAAGGGATTGTTCAGTTAGTCCTAATACAGAAATGGTGCAAAATCTAAATGTAACCCCCCCCTTCTACGAACACATAATGTATAATGATGGACATACTATCTGGCCAATGACAACCAAGGAAGGGATTCATGTGATTGAGTATAATACAGGATGATCTCACTGGAGCAGGAGCCAAGAGACAGGGAGGGGGGAGGATGTGAATAAGGGGCAGAGCGGCAGAGACTAATAAAGGATGGGAAGTCCCTGTTCTGAGGAGCCGTGGGGAGAACGATCAGCGCAGGAGCAGAGTCATTCCATCACGACAGAGTTGGAGCACTAAGGAGAGTGCTGCAAAAATATCCAAGATAACCTGTTGACTACAGGCGTTCCGGATCCATGAGTAACCTACAAGGAGATGCAGCTAGGGAATCATCCCTACTACCCAGCAGTATCCTTTTTGGTACACACGATTTACACAAAGTCTTTGCGAAGTAACAGGCCTGCATCTATAAACACATCAGTAGTCACAACGAGCTCAAACGCTGTACCGGCACCTGCAGTGACCCATTAACGAGTCCTGGGTCACCGGGACTGAGAGAGAGACACTGAGGGACAGTAACAAAGCTATACACACAATGGTTACTTATTGTTATAAGTTGTGCTAAAAGGTATCTAGAGTCCTCAGATCCGAGGGCCCCTAATTGTGATCATTGTGTTACCGTATGAATATACCTTATATCCGTGTTATTTACAGATACATGTCTTGTTACTGTACAGTATATAATCTGACCCCAGACAGGTTTTTTGCTAGCTGATTAGTATCACTTGCGTACATAGCAGGTGGACTCATGCCCCCGCCCTAGTTATATATGGGTTACATAAAAATTACTGGACACAGGTATTATCTCACATTAATTACAGTCAAGAATTAATGGAGCAGTTCCTTTAAGGATCAATGGCATTGATAGGTTAATTGGTTTTTAAAAAAAGCATCAGATAATTATTTCATCGTTTAATGTCCCCCAGAGGGACCAAATGTTTGAGCCTTTTTAGAATTTTTCCCTAATTCACAGACTGTCACGATAACTCTATAACCTCCTGTACCACGTGCAGATTGCTAATCCACACATTTTATTTAAAGTAACTATGCCGACATCGCTAGCCAAACTGACGAAAGGAAAAAATAATAATAAATACTACATGAGATAAGAATTACCGTGACCCAAAGAAAAGGAGAAATGTAACACTTTTCGCAGAATTCACATCAGGGATTACTGAACTTTCCTAAGGAAGTCAGTTACAGATGTGGCCAAACTCGCCTTCCCCAGAGTCGCGGGAAAAAGGCATTTTAATGTTCATCTGGCTACATCAGCGTTTTTTTTTTTTAACTGTGTTTTAACTTTTTTGGCCTACTGTACTATATGGGCCTGCATCTTCAAAATAAATAAATGCAATTTTACCTCTGAAAGGACAGTTCACCCAAAATTAAAAAAAAAAAATGAAATTGCAAATGCAAAAGACCACTAAAATAAGTTTGACAAACGTTAGACCTGTGTGTTATTTCACATTGTATGTAATACACGGTTTTATTGCCCCTCATTACCAGGTAGGCCTCCCTTGATTTGTGGATGTTTGCTACTGGTATATCCTGAAGAACTGGGATGATGGTGATGACTTGAATTTGCACGTTACCAGTTGCTGCCTCGTGAAAATGGCTGCCTTTAGATTTACTGAATCTGTGCAAATTGGAAATACTGAAATAGCTGTAAAAGTCACAGTATGCTTCTGTTTTCCTCTCTGCCAGGACACATTCTGAAAATCACTCATTTCCCGTCTTGGGTGATTTATTTTGTCAGAAGGCAATTTTCTTTCCATCGCGGCGGGTTTTCGCAGTGTAAAATAACACACGGTTTATTTACTCTTGTCGCTATAGATCTACATAAATTGTGAAGAGGGTTGGGGTTCCCCACCATTAAATATTTGGCCGTGGAGAAAATAGGCAGAAAGATTTTATAGAATCCCTAAATAACATTAAAAAAAAGTTATATTATTGAGGCTTGTGCATTTAAAAATGGTCTCAGCTAGTGTAAATTAATCACACTTTATTTAATCACCATCACTGACACAATAAGGTAAGATTACTCATGAGCAGATTAGCACTGAAGTATCGTACTATATGTTGTGTCGCTTTGTGTGTTGCGCTGGGCCTCTCTGTTTAAAAAAAAAAAAAAATTAAGATACTGTAGTGCCGACGAGTAGTCTAAAACAAATCTGGGGCTATCACCAACAAGATCCAGGTACATGCTGGGTACATGCTGCAACATTTCAGTGACATTTCTGCAGACAGACTAATGGCCCATCGGATTAACACAGCAGGGGTCACTGGCAGTCCCATTCAGTTTGAATAGGACTGCCAGGGACCCACGTTGTTAATCCGATGGGCCATTAGTCTCTGCAGAAATGTCACTGAAATGTTGCAGCATGTACCCAGCATGTACTTGGATCTTGTTGGCGATAGCCCCAGATTTTCCAAGGCAAGTTTAAGGCAAGTTTTAGAATACTCGTCGGCGCACCTGTAAGATTACTGTGCATAAGTCAAAGTACTGTAGTTATGGACATCCCTCCTATATATGATTTATGTAGACAATTTACAAACCTTTACCCGAAAGCCATTTAGAAGAGAAAGTCCAGTGTGTAAAATGCAAAAAGGAAGAAAAAAACCGTTGGAAAATATATTGAGATATTACAATGTACCCGTAGCATTTAAGAAAAGCCAAACCAAATCTTCGTTTCTCGTTATAGGGCAGATTCATCAAGCACCATAATGAGTTAGCGCGCCAGATCCAATGCTAACTCCTGTTCAAGTTAATGGGTGTTACCGCTGGATTGGATGTACTTACCCATAATGGCGCTTAATAAATGTACCCCTATGAGCCAAGGATTGCTATTGTCAATGTGAACGTACTTGTTCAAAGAGAGTTTGTGACTTAGTAGGATCCTTATTCCTTTTCAAACAACAATCATGCTCTACAAATGTTCTTCAGACTACAGTACCAATATTATTCATATTATAAATGGCCATTAATTAAACAGCTGACATGTGTACTACGTCATTTATACTAGCTGGTATTTTTGGTTTATTGCTTAACAAAGTACTTTTTATAGGTCAAAATTTATTGCATTGCTACATTTGTTTGGTTTAATATAACATCTTAAAATTGCACTTACATTTTTATTACAAAGCTTGTATTGTTTGTAGGCTCCAATGCACATGATGGCTGTGGCACCCCGTTGTGCCAGAGGTTTATCTTGGAGCAGTTGGAGGGATGTAGAGCCATGGAAGGAAGCATCAGGATATCCACTTTGTGATATTGGTAACGTCTGTGAATGTGAAGGCCCACGCTGATTGGCTGGAGACTCTGCCACCTGTGACCTGATTGGAGGGCCAATCTCCTCTTGGTAGGGACTACCATGGTGTGTTGATGGATTTGGTGGGAGATTGGAGAAGTGACCCTGACCTGCATTTTGCTCATGTCCAGGCTGCCGCACAGACTGACGCTGCCTCCTTTTTCTTGGGACTTCTTGACCCGTGTCACTTTGTAGTGGTAATATATACGGAACTTTTCCATATCCATATGATCCTGGAGTTATTGACGTTCTCGTTCTGTTTCTAGATTGAAACAAACACACGCTGTTACTGAATCGAAACAAATATAAAAACATACATTCTATCTTTGTTTTCTATCAATTATCTTTGTACAGCTCAACCCCCATATAACGCTGTGCTTGGGGTCCAAAGAATCATATCGCGCTATAAGCAGATCACGTTAGAAATAATGTTCCATTGTATGCATTGTACAATAAAGTATTTAAGATACCAATAATCGTATTGTAAAGTATTCATAAATATGAAAATTGGGAGCCACGCTTGCATCACGTTATAAGCGGATCCGCGTTGTAACAGATCGCGTTATAACGGGGTTGAGCTGTATCATTTTCTTTTTTCTTTGTGCCTCAATCAAGTGACAGTCAATAGAGAGTAATGGTTTGTCATTAAATGCACATACATTCAAGCTTTTTAAAGCAGCCGTCCAAGCAGCCATTTTTTGTTTTTTATTGTATTTTTTCCCCCTTTAATAGGTGCATCAATAAAATCCACATAATGATAAGTAATTAATCTAAGTTGTCCATCGATCGGTGAAGATTCGGCTTGAGGGTTCACTAAATTTCTGTCAGTGCAGCAGAAGAAGACCAATGATGCAAAGTTCTGTGAGGAAGATCATGTGACCAGGCAGTCACTAGATACAATTGGTGCACTGATAGAGAGAGGGCAGGGCTCAAAAAGGGGTGACCCTGTTTCAGAAGAGGAAGGGGATGTAACTTTGTAAATGGTTGCTAAAGAAGCAAAAAATGCTAGTTACATTATAACACATTAAAATATCATTCAGAATTGTTTAAAAAAAATGTTAGAAGTATTTTCTCATAGTACAGAACTAATTTATTTAAAAAAAACACATGTTGGATATTGCTTGGTCTGTAGCTTTAATGCAGCAGACAAAAGCTCAGGGAATCCATGTAATAAAGTGGTCAGGAGGTCAAGTGGCACACCTAGTGGGTGCTTATTATCACTACCCATAATCCCTGTCTGCAATTTAACCATTGTATGACATAACAATGGGATGAACGAGGTCAGTTTGGGGACCCGTGGAAGACATGCTAAAACACTCAGGGGTATTCTAACATTGCTGAACTTTGTAAGCTGAATTGTTTTTGTAACTTCACCCACCCTAACCTGATTGTGCATCTGGTTTGCATACATTTTATTTAAACCAGTCTATAGTCCCCATTGGAAACATTCTGAAATGCTATATCATCAGGGTAACTATTGTTCTACTGTATAAGACGTTAGGCGTACCTAGATCAACAGATAAGGAATGAGCAAACAATTGTAATCCTTGACATATATCATTACATACATCATATATTATTTGTCCTAACTCTGTGCCCAGGACATACTTGAAAACGAGAGGTAACTCTCAATGTATTACTTCCTGGTAAAATATTTTATAAATAAATAAATATTTTCAAGTTGAATTAAATTGCTGGGCTGCATTTATCAATCTTAAACAAGAGTACAAATAGTAAAAGTAGGTAAAGATGCTGCTTTTGTATGGGAGCTCAGTACTTGCGTTCCTGTTATTTTGCACATGCAGCTGTGTGTTCTTCCTGTGAGGTTCTGAATTGCAAAAGGAGATGTACATATAGTATGTAGATTGATGTGCATGCTAATTTTACTACATAAACAATTACTAAAGTGGTTTCACTGGTTCTCTCATATTAATGAAGAATTGGCTAGTACAGTAGATAAGAAGTTGTTGGCAGGTCAGTTCATTGAATATTTCCTTCTAAGCTCTATTACATACAGTACATGACTAAGTGTTGCTAGCACAGCAAATCCATGTTACAGTATATGAAAGCAGCTGTCTCTTCCACCATTCTAGCAGCAACCAGCTGTTGTATCAATGCAACTTTATAGTAGAAAATGGGATTCATTTATAATAAATGTATGAAAATGACTTTGTCAATGGCTACCTGACACAGCCAACCTTTTGTTGTGAAAAACAAAGAAGTTGGCAATTGAAATAAAGTTCATATTTAGAAAGATGAACAATAAAGCTGTGTACAAATAGTGAAAAGGGGGGTTACACTTATGCTCTTAAGTGTTGAAGGTGCCACAAACACACTTCTCCACCATTGTACAGTGCTACATACATTCTTTCAGAAAATTTCCGTGGCACTGAAAGTTACTAGCACACGGGTAAACCACTACATGGGTTTAATGTCTCATTAATACAATTCCTTTTTTTGACTACTTTCTGGAGTGCTGCCTTTGATATTCGTCCACACGGTATCGTATTGCGTATATATATATATATATATATATATATATATATATATATATATATATATATCCCTGTTTTAGTCAAATGAGCTTGTTATTCTAAATGGTAGGTTAGTTGGTTTAAGGCAGGGGAAGTCAACTCCAGTACTCAAGGGCCACCAACAGGTCAGGTTTTACAGTTATCCCTGCTTCAGCACAGGTGGCTCAGTCAGAATGACCGAGCCACCTGTGCTGAAGCAGGGTTCTCCCCAATACCCGGCCTGTTGGTGGCATTTGAGAACTGAAGTTGGCCACCCCTGGTTTAAGGTTTCTAAAACGCTCAAAAGGGAAACTCTGAGGTTTTCCATAGTATTCAGTATGTGTATAGGGACATTACCCCTAGAGCAAGCCCAACATTGTACTAGGACCATATAGAAGCAAGCATTCCATTCTATGCCCACTTGCAAGTAAACACGTCACAATTAAAGGTCAATTGCTGTGTCAGATGTTTTCAGGCTGAAAGCCATTATTTAGTTACTGAATAAGGACTGTAAAACCTGACAAAATGAACATTTCACAATATATTTGCAGCAATTAGAATACCAGTAGACGCTGCGTCTAATTTAAAGACATCATTCGAGATTCCAACGCGCCCGGTTTCCTAATAGATTGTGGGGGGCGGAGTGGGAGAACCTACGAAGTTTTAAGTTGGGTTTTAAGACTGACGATAACATTGAGGGCTAGTCTTTTTTCCCCCCCAAATATATTATGAGCACTTAAGTTTAATTAACTTTTTATATGTAGTATATGGGCATCTGAACTCAATCATCGTGAACTCCCATTGACTTGAATGGCAGTTAACTGATTGTCCTCTGATACCCATTTGTTGGCCTCCGTGAATCAATCTCCCCCTCTCCCCCCCTATGTTTTTGAAGCAGGCAACCTTGTTACTTAGACAATTAAACTTCGGCATTGTGACACTTTGAGCCCACTTACATTAGGTGTAAATAGGGTGACCAGGTGTCCCGGTTTAGCCGGGACAGTCCCGTTTTTTTAACCTCTGTCCCGGTTTTTTAGTCTCTGTCCTGGTTTTCTTGTCCCTGTCCCGGCCGCCCTGCATGCTGTAAAATGTTCCGTTTTTTTGTGGCTGTTCCGCTTTTGACCATCAGAGCAGGGGGGCAGTAGAGAGCAGACAATGCATGGAGGAGAGCAGGGCCGGGTCTGAGCTGCGGAGCCCCAGCAGTGAGACCCGAAAGTGTCAGTGAGAACTTCCGGTGTCTGCTGCAAGGGCTCAAGATGGCTTCCCCCACCCATGAAGGTATGGTCCAGAATGGGGGACACAGATACACACTCACACAATTTTAGAGACACAGAGAGAACACAGGTACAGCATGGGGAGAGGCAGAGAGAGAGACACACACAGGCACAGCATGGGGAGAGAGACAGCATGGGGAGAGACACACACAGGCACAGCATGGGGAGAGACACAGAGAGAGGCACAGCATGGGGAGAGGCAGAGAGAGAGGCACAGGCACAGCATGGGGAGAGACACACAGGCACAGCATGGGGAGAGACACACAGAGAGACACACAGGCACAGCATGGGGAGAGGCACACAGAGAGACACACAGGCACAGCATGGGGAGAGAGACACAGAGAGACACACAGGCACAGCATGGGGAGAGACACACAGAGAGACACACAGGCACAGCATGGGGAGAGAGACAGCATGGGGAGAGACACAGAGAGAACACAGGCACAGCATGGGGAGAGGCAGAGAGAGAGACACACACAGGCACAGCATGGGGAGAGAGACAGCATGGGGAGAGACACACAGGCACAGCATGGGGAGAGGCAGAGAGAGAGAGACACACAGGCACAGCATGGGGAGAGAGACAGCATGGGGAGAGACACACAGAGAGAACACAGGCACAGCATGGGGAGAGAGACAGCATGGGGAGAGACACAGAGAGAACACAGGCACAGCATGGGAAGAGACACAGAGAGAACACAGGCACAGCATGGGGAGAGACAGAGAGAGAGAGACACAGGCACAGCATGGGAAGAGACACAGAGAGAACACAGGCACAGCATGGGGAGAGACAGAGAGAGAGAGACACACAGGCACAGCATGGGGAGAGAGACAGCATGGGGAGAGAGACAGCATGGGGAGAGACACAGAGAGAACACAGGCACAGCATGGGGAGAGACAGAGAGAGAGAGACACACAGGCACAGCATGGGGAGAGAGACAGCGAAAGGCACATGCACAGGATGGGGAGAGACAGTGTGGGGAGAGAGGCACAGCATGGAGAGAGAGGCACAGCATGGAGAGAGGGGCACAGCATGGGAAGAGGGGCACAGAGTGGGGGGGCAGAGAGAGACACAGAGAATGGAGGGGAGAGAGACAGAGAATGGAGGGGAGAGAGACAGAGAATGGAGGGGAAGAGAGAGAATGGAGGGGAAGAGAGAGAATGGAGGGGAGAGACACACAGAGAATGGAGGGGAGAGAGACAGAGAATGGAGGGGAGAGAGACAGAGAATGGAGGGGAGAGAGACAGAGAATGGAGGGGAGAGAGACAGAGAATGGAGGGGAGAGAGACAGAAAATGGAGGAGAGACACAGAGAATGGGGGAGAGGAGAGGGAGGGAGAGAATGGGGGATAGAGGGAGAGAATGGGCGGAGAGAGAGAGAATAGGGGGAGAGAGAATTGGGGGGAGAGAGATAGAGAATGTGGGTAGAGAGAGAGAGTGGGGGAGAGAGAGAGAGAATGGGGAGGGGGGAGAGAGGATTGGGGGGGGGATGATGGGGGGGGAGAGAGGAAGGGGGGAGAGAGAGAATGGGGGTAGACACAGAGAATGGGGGGATTGAGACAGAGAATGGGGGAAAGAGACAGAGAATGGAGGGGAGAGAGAGAGAGAGAGAGAGAGAGAGAGAGAGAGAGAGAGAGAGAGAGAGAGAGAGAGAGAGAGAGAGAGAGAGAGAGAGAGAGAGAGAGAGAGAGAGAGAGAGAGAGAGAGAGAGAGAGAGAGAGAGAGAGAGAGAGAGAGAGAATGGGGGGAAAGAGAGACAGGGAAGGGTGGAATGAGAATGTAGGGGTGGGGAGAACGAGAATAGAGGGATATGGGGGAGGGAGAGAGAAAGGGGTGTGTGTGGGAGAGAGGGGGGGACAGAGTGGGTAGAGAGACATAAAGGAGAAAGGGCGCAATTGGTGATATCATTTGTTTTATAAAAAATTTTTTTAATGTGTCCCGGTTTTTACTTTTGTAAATCAGGTCACCCTACGGGCCACATCTGTACACAGAAACACACACTGCAGCCCCCATCTCTATACACACACACTCTGCAGGGCCCACATCTTGATACAAAACACACTGCAGCCCCCACCTCTATACACACACACACACACACACACAGCAGGGCCCACATCTGTATACAAAACACACTGCAGCCCCCACCTCTATACACACACACACACACTCAGCAGGGCCCACATCTGTATACAGAAACACACAATGCAGCCAGGGTTGTCACCTTCTATTGAAGGCTAACCCAGAGATAACAAAAACATTTTTAGATCTTTTTATTATATATTTATTTATCTTGCCTTTGGCTGTAACCTCTCCTCCAAATTCCATCAACATGGCTGCGCAACGTCCCGTAATGCCCATTGCCATAACAACGAGACGCTCTGTGACGTCACGCGGCATCACGTTGACATGACCATGGGACGCATTATGGCGCAGAGGCATCAGGTGATGCCACATTGTCATGGCAACATGTCACTGCCTGACGTCAGTGTCTCGTTGTCATGGCAACGGGGTGCATCATGTGATGTAATTTGTTTTGAAAAATGATCTATAAATGTGTCCCGGTTTTTCATTTTTAAAATCTGGTCACCCTAGGTGTAAAGAATGACAATAACGATGCCCTAGAGAAATATAGGGAAAGGGCACGTGCACCGTGGCCAGGTTCGTCTCCATAAAGGGAGTTACGGGGTTAAAATGTAGGCAGGGGAAAGGAAGGCTGTTAAAGAGGGGTGGGGGCACGGGGGGTTCAAAAGGCTTTCCTGAATTCTCTTCCCTTTGCCTGTGGTCCTGGTTCCCCCTACAAGGCAATGCTTCTGGGGTGGGTGAAGGACTTTCCTATATTATAATGTATTACACTTTTAAGTGTTGTAAATTGTATATGTTGCTATAAAAAATAATATATAAAAAACGAAAAGAAAACAACGATATGGTGGGGGGGGGGGAGATCAGTGCCATTTTGTCACAGCAGTGGTATATCTGGCTTTATTAAAGGGGGGAAAACGCCGACGGCTCCTGGAAGCTCATTTTAGTAGGATGAACAGTAGTTGAGTAGTGGCGGGTTGAGGATGCACTCCGGGCTTGGCTGGGTCAGCGAGCTTGAAGGGCAGTTTTCTCTTTGGCGGTCCATTGGAGGACCTACTGTGGGACTGTCAGGTTGGATCAGCACGGCATCCATACCCTATGGATTTTGGGCAGGCTTTATCCGGCAATTCCCCTTAGCATGGAATATGTTTATTTATTTTATGGTATCATTAAAGCTGTGACCTTTCCTTCAAAAACTGGTGTTTGTATTATTTATGGTAAAGAGGGGCTTTGCCCGAGTCCAGGGCATGCATTAATATCTACTGCTTCAAAAGCTTATTCTCCATCCTGTTGCATAAGCAAAAAAAGGGGATTTTCTCAATGTCACATGAAACTAGTGTCATGAATATCCTAAGATATTCATGATCCTTTACAGTGCACTTATGATTTAGTGGTACAGTATAGGGCCCCTCACTTCCATTTACGGTTTCTGGGCACCAGTCCCGTCACGTGAACGCTCCAGGAGAAAATCACACGATGCTGATGTGCCGGAGGTCCGGTGGCTCTATGGTGTACCGAGGGTATGGTGCATGGGGATCTGCACACACAGAATACATTTTTAAAAAGGTTTTCAATAGGTAGAAAACCCACTGATCTAGGCAGGTTTACACATCAATTCACCAGGTGAAGACAATTTGAGATACATACAGTATCTCAATGGCCCAGTGATGGCCACACTTCAGAGCTTATATGCCAACATATAGATTTGCCTATTTGAGAATTCTTCCTCACTCTCCACTTCCCAGCTACCTCCCCCTGCCTTCACTGCCTCTCCCACAGTGATCATGTAAATGTGGAATACAGTGAAACTGTTCTCAAACGTTTTTGGTTATAACATTTGCCTCTGGACCCTCTGCAGAGTTTATTCAATACTAGTGCCAAAAAGTCAAGATCAAATAAAGTCCATAAATTAATAATGTGGGTATTTGATCTGTTGCCCCAGGCTTTGCACTAGTAGTACAGCAAAGCAAAAACAGCAGCAACATTGTATAGTATTAGAAAAAATGAAAAATATAAGAACATTTTTTTTTTTAAGTGAAGTCACAAATTTGTCTGCATATTAATGGCAATAGAGATTTTTTTCTGCTTGTGGCTGCATTAAATAAAAGAAGTTTGTGTAGCCCTCTTTCCCTCTAGTGTGCAGGGTCTGCTAGTGCTGGCGTTACCTGCTGGCTCACAGAGATCTGAGCCTCCGCCACTGGGAGCCTGGGGTAACAGATATACTAAGTGGCAGTGCCTCCACCTGCACGGGATCCCAATTTGGTGAGATAACCTCGCAGCCACCAGATTATAACAATAACCTTTACTGTGACAGATAAACATAGGCACCATAGATGAAATAGCAACACTACTGGTTAGAGATATACCTCACCACGCAGGGCTTTGTCCCACCACCGTGTACCCCACACCATGTCCACTGAACCAGTGGCATCCCTTGGTCACTTCACCCACTGAGTGTCCCCAAAAGATGCCCACCCCTTTAGGCGTGATCAGCACCTTCACTGTACAGTGTCTTGGTGCACTTTTGTGGAAAGGTACCTGCCGGGTGTGTCCACACCCGGACGCGCTGATGAAGAAGAGCAATGGGATCCCCGATACAACAATATCCTCCGTCGTGTGGAATGCCTCCCATTGGAGTGACCGCAGCGGTGATAGCCGCTCTCTCAGTCCAGTAGTCTGGTCCCAGACTGTGGGCATCAGGTTGCTCCGTGAAGCAGCTGTGGCCCTGAACTTTACTAGTACCTAAAGGGCAGGGTCCCTACCTAATGGGCCTGTCCCTATAGCAGCCACAATCTCAGGTGAGTTGGGGCCTAGGGGGTCTCTGGCCTAGAGCAGAGGGTCACAGACCCCTGCACATATACACCCTCCCCTATCTGTGTCCCAGCTCCAACTGACTTCCTTCCTGTGCCAGCGCGCAAATTGTATCTCCTCCAGAAGACCCAGCACGCGATTGGCACCCTGGCATCACATGGCCTAACTGCCACTAAGCACGATGAGGCTTGTAGTCCCTGCGGAACCTTCTTTCTATTGGCGCCGCGTGCGCTACCTCTAATGGCCGCCGCAATGATTCCCTGCACATGCGCGACCCTTGTCATGACCGCTGCGACTCTCGTCGAGCCCTGTGCATGCGCAACCTTGCGCAAGATGGCAGCACCCACACTACCACCTGCATGCCAAAGGAGGCAGGAGCGGGAAGGGCACAACACCGGGGAACCGGGGGGAACCTGGTTACATTTGTAAATTAATTTCTTTCAATTGTATGCAGAGCATCATCCAGGGAGGTATAAGCTAAAGCCACCCCAGCAATTATGGAGTTTTTAATGCTAAAGAATTTGGTATATATCGCCATTATATGTAAATCCCTTAATTCAGGGGTGTGCAAACTTTTTCCCAGGTGCCCCTTTGCTTGCTCTCCCCCCCATACTTGCGCACACCCCCCTCCCCCCTCCTTACCTTGTCTCGGGCGTTCTACCGTCACATTGCCATAGCAATGCGATGTCATGTGACCCTCGTGGTGTCATTTGGTGCTGCCTTGCCATGGCGACGCGTCGCCATGAGCCGCCGGAGACTAGTAAGGGAACTTACAGAGGCTTTGCGCGTGATCCCCGACATTTCATTTAAATGCTTTGGGTTAGAGTGTGGAGCCTCTGTAAGCACCGCCCCCCCACCCCCCACCCCCCACCACCCGCCACCCCCCCAGAAAATCTTGTGCCCCTCAGTTTGCCCACCCTTGCCTTAATGCCTTCCAAACTTCTATTACAATCGCAAATACTTAGAGGCAAAGAAGTTTCTTATACTGACATTAAGGGATGCATCAAGCATCAATCTCACACCAAAGAAGTCTTACTGTCTACAGCCAATAGATTGCAGTCAACAAAAAACGAAAATGCCCAACGCTACATCCAATTTGACAGAATACATACTGCAATACTTCAGTGCTGATATTCTCATGAGTAAGGGTAATTTAGTTAAAACCTTTGCCAAAGTGCTATAAGCCTGCAGCCACGTCACGGAATGACCAATCTGCAGGTCCTAACACTACCTAATAAAATTCTCATGTACCTCTCAGTGAGGGAAGATAACCACATGGGGTCTATCATACCAGGAACATGAAAACGAAACTGCAACTTGGAAAGTGGGGCGGGGCAAGACACGTGGACGATTTTTTTGCACATTTTTTTTACATAGGTCTGAGCCCTATTAATTTCAGCTCTGGGGACCCCCTGCTTCTGCAGATACTTACCTTTGTAGGGGGTGCCAGTAGCCACACTACTCGGCTGACAGGGATCACGTAGTGACGGATTTTCTAAAGGTCCCCACCCCCTGCAGCCAATAGGAAGCCGTGACGTAATCGGGTTCGGCTTCCTATTGGTCCATGTGACACAGGAGCTTTAAACTTTGCCGAGATACCGGCACCACCTATGGAGGTCTGTATCTGGGGAAGCATGGCGTCACCAGAGCTGAAAGTAATGGGGTTCAGATCCAGAAACCCTCTGCTTCAAACCTATGTTAAAAAAAACACTATATATATATATATATATATTTTTTTTTTAATGCATGAATTGCTTCTTTAACCATAACACAGGGCATTACTTCTTCCAAAAAGTTGCCTCAAAAAGACCATCCAATTCTGTAAGCTCTGAAGTTACTTCCCTGTGCTGGAGAAGATATTATCCCCATTCGTTAAAATGGAGATTAACTCTTTTCTACCACCGGGAACATTAGTAAAAAAAAAAATATTTACGTTGGAATTTTCCTCGTGTAACTAGCCCGGAAAAAAATTGCTGGATATTCTGCCAAATAGGAAACACATATTCCTAGGGCAGATTTTATTCTCCTTCTCTTAGTTTCTATGGACGTAAACTGGACCAAGAAAAAATAGACACATTACCCTATAACAATGAAGGGTGTTGATGCAATGAAACTCGACTGGAAACACTAACCCAAGCAGCTGTGAAAATCAAATCTTACAACACATGAGAAATACATTCAAGGGTGACCTTTACCATTTTGAAGGCCATAAAAGTATGAGAAAACGTAGCCTGGAAAAAGACAACGATATTACTTGTTAACCATTTTTTTAATATAATTATCTGCTTCCTGATAATGTTACCAGTTCCCATTTGACCATATCTGCTAAGTCTGCTTGTGTTATCTTAGGCAATATGCTTTTTTTTTTTTTTATGACACATGAGGGGGTTGAATTTTCTAGGTGAACAAGGCAAGTCCGGGACCTGAAAGAGGTTAAGCAAAGACTGAATGTGACCTGCTCTGCTCTAATTAGGTCTTGTAAAGGAAGTATCCCACCCCTGCAAAATTAAATGGCCTTGGAGCTCTGCCTGTAATGGAGTAAGTCCAAATGGGCCTTTAGTGCACCTCTGACACACTGTACATTTCCAATTCAGTTTAATATCCACAGTAATGACTAGAAAATCCCTTAGAAAAAGTAAGTTGACACTGAAGAGTATTACAACACCCATTGTAATCTTCTTAAGAGCTGCCAGATGGATGATAAGTTAAGTTTGCTTTTAGGTTTTTAGTAGTTTGTGGCTCATAATGAATCATTGTACAGCCCAGATCTGTGAAGAAAGGTGCTGATTTGTCATGTCAGATAATGGGTTATGTCATCCCTCCTGTTGAATTCACACGAGTTCAGCTGTTGCCGTTCTTAAATGAATATTACTGAGACAGTAATGCTCATTACCGAGGCCCTATTTCTCTTCCCTGCTGTGTGAAAGATTGGACATGTCCCTGGGTTTGTCGGAATGGAATGATATCCCCATTGTTCTTATTGCTATGGCGAAATAAAGAAAGGGGGAAAAAAAGAAAACAGAAAAGAAAATGTGAATCACATAAGTTATTTGTATGAAGGATAGTAGCCAGAAATGAGACTGTGAGGGAAGGGAAAAAGTTATTTTTAAAGCACTTTAAAATCTGTTAGTTTGATTTTCCTATAGGTTACAACCTATACAATATCAGAAGGTTCCATATTTATGGTGCCGTAACCGCTGTTGTAAATTGTGAGGTGTATATATATATATATTCTCTATTTAGACTTTGAATAGAAATTGCTTACTATATATTTATTTTGGATAAAGAAATCTAAGTTTGCATGCAATGAGCTAATAATAATTAAATAGGATCCCACTTATTTTAGAAATCATTACGAAAATACACTGTACTAAACATGCATGTGTGTTCACATACACATGTATTGAATATGTGTAGATAAAATTACCATTCAGCATGTGAACCACCAAAAAGTAGGCATCTTTTCACTCACTCCTAGTTTATTGTGCAGGGCCAACCAGTTTGGCCATTTAACTGCTTTGCTCTCTGACAACATATGTTATCAAAAAAGCAGAAGATCAAAACATCCCTAAGGCAAAACTCAAATATATAACAGGCTCTATTGTTTAAACAATTCTGACCTCATTCATCTTGGTTATTTCAGTTGAATCATGTACAACACAATAAGTGTGGTTGCTCGAGATCAGAGGGTACTCAATGACAAATCATTCATAGTAATTTGCTGAGGATATCATAAGCTTGCTGTTATTGTCTGTCAATCATAATCACCCAGTCAATTTGGAAAGCAACGGACGTGGAGACAAAGCTTCTACAATGAAGCAGAGAGTAGCCAAATACGCGAGACGAAATTTGAGCCTCAGACAGGTTTATGTATGACAATCTTTTGCTTGTATCCTGCTACTAAACAACATGATACTAGCACAAAGTGTGTGAAGTACAGATGTAGCAGATGTTATTACGCTCATTAATGTCATGCAATGCATTAAGGTTACCATGTTTTTACCGCAAGCGTTACCACGAGTGCCATTCAAAAACATGCATTATTTTCTTAATGGGGCTGAAAGAGCGGCTCAGTGAGTCAATGCACTGACTCTGGCACACAAGCTCATTGTGACCTTGGGTAAGTCACTTTATCCCCCTGTGCCCTATGCACCAAAAATATAGAGATTGTAAGCTCATCCAGGCAGGGACTGTCTGTAAAAACTATATGTACAATGCTGCTTACCATGCGCTATATTGTAATTGTGACGCACTTTGAGTCCCATTCGGAGAAAAGCTTTATATGAAATGAAATTATTGTTATTATTATTAATGCATGCAATATTTACCATGTTATTTCTTGCGTTATTCCACGTTAATGGGGGTAGTAACATCTGTTACAACTGTACATAGCATTGTAGGTTTAGGCCTCACACACTAAGTCAGGTTACATTAGCAGACCTAACCATGTAAGTTGGCATAACAATATGGGTATATATTGTACACAATATCATTCACATATTGAAACTATTACCACTGTTAAAATACCTGCAATGTTTTATACTTATAGAAAAGTGTGACAGGGTGAAGTCAACCCCTATCAGTTATGCCTGGGAAACATATGTCTGAGTGCTTCATCCAGCACTCATAAGGGTTAACTCAGGTGGAAGCTAGCTAATCAGGATGTAAGCTGACACCTGAGAGCCAGCAAGGTAGATAAGGATCTTGTTACCAGCAGTAGCTGGCTGTCTGAGATGAGAGCACTTGGATAGATGTGCTGCTAGCCAGAAGGATACAGCACACTACTTACTGCAGCCAAAGTAAGATTTCTTTCATATGTTTGCATGACTACTTAAAAAGACTCTTACGGTTTGGGTATGGTTTAGCCAGTCAGCCTGCTAGCTAGGACTGCTGTGTTAGTCAGTTTTCTCCCAACGTGGAGCAGGATTTATTTGCTTAAAGGGACAGTGTACCCGCATGTTATGTTGCTGTGGAGAAATAAAGCCACTGAACGTTTTCATTTATCCTGAAACTACACGTGTGGACTGTTCCCTGACCTCGGCTACAGGCCGTTCTGCCACAGGTGGTGTCAGAAGTGGGATTTGGATGGGCCCTGTATCTGAAGGGCCACACACACACAGACAGGGAAAAAAAAATGGAGACAATTTTTTCTCAGTTCCTTGAGCAACAGCTCCAGCTAGCAGAGAAGCAAGCTGAGCGACAAGCCCAGCAAGATGAGCAACAGGCCCAGCGAGAGGAAAAGCTACTCCAAATGCTGGCCGAAGGCTCAGCCCCAGGCAGACCAGGGATTCCAAATAATCCACCGGTGATGCTGCATAAAATGAAGCCAAATGAAGACCCAGAGGCATTTCTCCTCACTTTTGAAAGGGTAGCCACGGCCCACGGCTGGACAGTTGATCGCTGGGTAACGACTCTGGCTCCACTCCTCATAGGGGAAGCTCAGGCAGCCTACCAGGCTCTTCCAGCAGACGAGGCCATGGACTATCAGCAACTAAAGGCTGCTATTCTGGATCGCTTAGGCCTCACTCCAGAGACCTACCGACAGCGGTTCCGGACAGTCAAATATACAAACAGAGACAGACCACGGGTCGTAGCCCACCGCTTAGTAGACTTATGTACCAGGTGGATAAAACCGGAAAAACATGACAAGGCAGAGATCCTTGAACAGTTTGTGCTCGAGCAGTTCATACAGATACTGCCCCCCTCCTCCCGCTCCTGGGTATAAAGACACGCTGCTTTTTCCCTGGATTCAGCGGTCCGCTTGGTGGAAAAATTCCTGGGCGACGACACCCAACAGGATAGCTGGGAATGGCCGGTGCAAACACCAGTTGCTTCCGGTGATACTAGAGGCAGGAGAGCAGACAATCGAGGGGTCTACAACCCGCCAGCTCGGGAGATCCAGTCAACCCGATCGGAAGACCCTTTCCCATCTCGGAGGGTTCCTGGTACAAACTCCCGCAGAGACGCCCGTCCTGGGTCCGAGGCCACTGGATCACTCAAGGGAGGCCGCCACCCACAGTATTCCCCGAGAACCTGGACTCCTGTCACCCACCCGGTGGAGAGGATAACCCCACCAACCAGAAGGGAGGATCCCATCCAACAGCGGAGAGGTCCAAACGCCGAGCCCCGTCGAGAGCTTCCGCTGACGACCGAGGTTGCGGATTCAGGAGATGAGATGGACTGTTAATATGGCAGAACCACTGCCACAGCTTGTCTCCGAGGGGACCACAATCCGTAGTTAGTCCCAGCATCTCTGGAGGGGACAAAAGTAAACGCCATGCTGGACTCGTGCTCTGGAAAAACCCTGATCCTAGAGGGCCTAATTCCAAGCAATAGACTATCTTATGACTCTCCTTGGAATATCGAGTGTATCCATGGTGATACAAAGAGATACCCGACGGCGAACGTTCTACTGCGTATCCAGGATCAAGAGGCTAGCCTACTAGTGGGAGTTGCTCCCTGGCTACCTGCTCCTGTTCTACTTGGCCGAGACTGGCCCTACCTCGAAACATTGTTGGCCCCTACTCCTACGGAGCCTACTTCTCTGGTACCGGAGAAGCCCGGAGACTTGTTCCCTTTTTCCCCAGAGATTTTTCCCCGTAGACACCATGTCCCAAAGACACGTAAACAGAGACGTGCGGAAAAAGAGGACTGGTTAAGAAAGGCTGGGACTCTTGGTAACATTAGTCAGCCCAAAGGACTGCAGGTCATGGCCGGGGATGACCAGGGTGGGGAACAGATAGATACGGGAATTTTGCCAGACATGGATCTTCCTGACTTCCGTCAGAGGCAGAGGGAGGACCCAGCTCTGGCTAGACAATATGAGAAGGTGGTACAGGTCAACAACAAGATAATGGATGAACAGGGTGTAAAAGTGTTTCCACATTTTGAACTGTTGAATGACATTCTATATCATGTGAATAAGGTTACACAAACAGGGGAGGTCATTCGACAGATGCTAGTCCCTAAAGGGTTGATTAAAACGGTGTTCACCCTAGCCCATACTCTCCCATGGGGTGGTCATTTGGGCAGAGATAAAACCACGGACCACATCTCGTCCCGGTTTTACTGGCCAGGCATACATGGTGACATCATGAAACTATGTGAGACATGTCCTGAATGCCAGTTAACTAGCCAAAAAGGACAGAAGCCGGCTCCCTTGGTTCCTCTGCCCTTGGTAGCCGTCCCATTCGAGAGAATTGGGGTAGATCTGGTCGGACCTTTAGAACCCTCTGCGAAGGGACATAAATTTATACTCATTGTGGTAGATTATGCCACCAGATATCCTGAGGCCTTCCCTCTGAGATTAGCCACTGCTAAACAGGTTGCTCACAGGCTGTTAGAACTGTTCTCTAGGGTAGGACTTCCCCAAGTAATGTTAACTGACCAGGGAACAAATTTCATGGCAAAGTTAATGCAGGATGTCCTAAAGTTATTGGAGGTAAAATCCGTCCGGACCTCAGTCTACCATCCTTAGACTGATGGATTGGTAGAGAGGTTTAACCGTACTTTAAAAACCATGCTTAGGAAGTTTGTGGACAATGAAAAGCGAGCTTGGGATGAACTTCTCCCTTTCCTGTTGTTTGCGGTACGAGAAGTTCCCCAATCATCTACAGGCTTCTCCCCGTTTGAGCTCCTATATGGACGCCAACCTCGGGGTAGTCTCGACCTACTGAAGGAATCCTGGGAGGAGGAACCCTCCCCCTCCAAGAATACCCTTCAGTATGTCATAGACCTTAGAAATCGCCTAGACATGATAGGTCGGTTTGCTAAGGAAAACCTCAAATCTGCTCAAGAACGTCAAGAAAGGCAGTATAACCAAAATGCTCGCTTGAGGGTCTTCCAACCTGGGGACCAAGTGATGCTACTACTACCGACATCAGAGAGTAAACTCCTTGCGAAGTGGCAGGGTCCTTTCCAAGTTCTCCGCCGCACCGGGGAGGTGAACTATGAGATCTCTCAACCAGGGTACAGGAAAGGTAAACAAATCTACCACGTGAACCTCCTGAAACCCTGGAAAACGATGAGATCACTGTTCATCCACCCTCGGGAAGGAGAGACGGATTTGGGTCCGCAGCTTCCAAAGGGTAGTACGTACAATGACCATCAGGTTCCCATGGGAGGGCAGTTAACAACGGAACAAAGGTCAGACCTACTAGAATTATGTGACCAGTTCCCAGATGTTTTTTCGGAGCTGCCAGGGCAGACTAATTTAGTGTCCCATAGGATTGAGACAGAACCTGGCGTAAAAGTACGGTCCCATCCCTTTAGATTGCCAGAGGGCCGAAAAGACCTGGTAGAGAGGGAGATAATAGACATGTTGGAATTGGGCGTGATCGAGGAGTCCCACAGCGAATGGTGTAGCCCTATCGTTTTGGTCCCTAAACCAGATGGGAAGGTGAGGTTTTGCGTGGATCTGCGAAAGGTAAATGCTGTATCCAGATTTGATGCATATCCAATGCCTAGGGTGGATGAATTGCTTGACTCGCTTGGGAAAGCAGAGTATATCTCTACCCTAGATCTCACGAAAGGATATTGGCAGATACCTCTAGCGGAAGAATCCAAATGCAAAACTGCCTTCGCCACCCCTCTCGGGTTATACCAATTCGTCACTATGCCATTTGGGTTACATGGGGCTCCAGCCACGTTCCAAAGGTTAATGGACAAGGTACTACGACCCCATAGGGCATATGCCGCGGCCTACTTGGATGACATTGTCATCTATAGCAGACACTGGCAGTCTCATATAAAAAGGTTAAGGGCAGTCCTAACATCCTTAAGAGAAGCAGGGCTCACTGCAAATCCAAAAAAATGTGCCCTGGGTAAATCCACTACAAAGTACTTGGGCTATGCCGTTGGGGGAGGGATAGTAAGGCCACTAGCTAGCAAGGTGGCCGCCATAAAGGAAGTCCCAACCCCACAGACAAAGACACAGGTCCGCTCCCTTTTGTGGTTAGCAGGGTATTACCGGCGGTTTATCCCCAATTTTTCAGAAATATCTGCACCCCTAACAGATCTGACAAAAAAGAGTGCCCCGACCCAAGTTAAATGGTCTTGGGAGTGCCAAGACGCCTTTACATGCTAAAAAAGTGCCTGTCAGAGGGCCCCGCTCTTCGGAGCCCAGATTTTAAAGAGCCCTTCATCATCCAGACAGATGCCTCAGAGGTAGGACTGGGAGCACTGCTGTCTCAGCAATTTGATGGTGTTGAACACCCCATACTGTTCATCAGCCGGAAGCTGTTCCCAAGGGAAGTGAGGTATTCCGTTATTGAGAAGGAGTGCCTCGCTGTAAAATGGGCAATTGAGGCCTTGAGACATTATGTCGCCGGAGTACACTTCACCCTGGTCACTGACCATGCGCCCTTGAAGTGGTTAAACACCATGAAGGACACAAATCCAAGGTTGACCAGGTGGTATATGGCCCTCCAACCCTTCTCTTTTGATATTCAGCATAGACCTGGAAAAGACCATGGAAATGCTGATTTTTTGTCAAGAGAAGGAGTGGAGGGTCGGGCTTCAGCCGTGTGGGACACTAGCCACACACAAACAGGGGAGGTATGTGACAGGGTAAAGTCAACCCCTATCAGTTATGCCTGGGAAACATATGTCTGAGTGCTTCATCCAGCACTCATAAGGGTTAACTCAGGAGGAAGCTAGCTAATCAGGATGTAAGCTGACACCTGAGAGCCAGCAAGGTAGATAAGGATCTTGTTACCAGCAGTAGCTGGCTGTCTGAGATGAGAGCACATGGATAGATGTGCTGCTAGCCAGAAGGATACAGCACACTACTTACTGCAGCCAAAGTAAGATTTCTTTCATTTGTTTGCATGACTGCTTAAAAAGACTCTTACGGTTTGGGTATGGTTTAGCCAGCCAGCCTGCTAGCTAGGACTGCTGTGTTAGTCAGTTTTCTCCCAACGTGGAGCAGGATTTATTTGCTTAAAGGGACAGTGTACCCGCATGTTATGTTGCTGTGGAGAAATAAAGCCACTGAACGTTTTCATTTATCCTGAAACTACACGTGTGGACTGTTCCCTGACCTCGGCTACAGGCCATCCTGCCACAAAAAGAAAGAGAGCTAATTCTTTAAAAAGACATCCTTTTGTTCTCAACACAAAACTGTAGGTTTGAAAGTAAAGTAGCCAGTGCTGGCACTCTTAAATCTATCAACACAAAGATTACAAAAAGGGGCAGAAATCCAACTTCTTCCGGTGCTCCTTATAATAGCTGGGCTGTGGTCTATTTTTAATCAATGTCAGATGATAAACGATCCACTTGAAATAATAAGTGAGGTAGAAAAATTTGGGAAATGAGAAATTACTGCTAAGCGCGATTTACTGAAACGTAAAATCGATCAAACGGTTTCACTTCCAACCAGAAAGTGCTACAACTGTTGTTATCAATTGACACCATTGGTACCAGAGGGGCTAGCAACGCATTGCATAGCAGTGCGTTACATTCCCTTCTGGCAGCAAATGGGTTAAAAAATTAAAAAATTGTATCTATGTGGTTTATCAAAACGGACCACATTACAAACGTTTTGAAAGTTGTTGTTCCAGAAAACGGTTTCTCATTTTAAAAAGAAAAGGTTTTAAACGCCTAACGTTTAGGATTTAAAAAAAAGCTGAAGCCTCTCCATCTTATAAATAGCCACAAATGTGCACGGATGTTAGTGTCCTGCGCTGGGCGGCCCCAGTGACGTGCAACATCGGTATTTCATTTCATTGTAGGAGATGCAAGCCCGGCATAGGGGGAGCCAAGCAAAATGAATGAGGTGACGTGAGCCATCATTGTAACCCATTTAGCTACTTAACTACAGTAATTCAATGAGGTAATGCAGATAATCATTGGAAGCGCAATAGAACGATTGCAGGCATCTTGGATATTTGTTTCCATCAGTTTTTCACATCATATCAAGAGACAAAAACCTATTTAATAGTATGCTTTCTCAATTCTGATTAGGATACTTCATAGGTTGTGATACCTTTTAATGGAACAAGATGTCAATTGTGCAAGGTTTTCTGATGCATAAACTTTTGAGACTGCAGGTGTGATCTCTCAACTGGAAATTGGAGACTTAAATACATAGCATTACAGCAGGGGTCTTCATCTGAGAATGAGGGGTTCAGGAGATTATCAAATTGTACCTGGGGTACAATTGTCTTATTCTGTATTCATCAATGGATGAGGTGTTGAAGGGATAATTATACTAAGGAATATGTGTTATCCTCAGGTACCAGTGAGGGATGTGAATCATTACAGCCGTAGACGCCTAATCCCCCCCCCCCCCCCCGCCCCAGTATGCACTGTAAGTGTTAAAGGTTTCCATAGACAGTCATAAATTCACAATCCTAATTAAAGCTATTTTTTTCGGGAGCCAAATACAGTACAGATGTATTTTATTCCCGTTTCCATCTCTCCCGAGTATTTCTTGGCTAACCTCATAGAACAAATACAGATAATTAATTAGTAGAATGTCCACTTGGTATCGAAAAGTGCTGACCAACTGGTATTTTGTTGTCAAGGTCAGATATGGTGCATCTGTGTTGATTAATAATTTTGTAGAAGGCTTGTTTGATTTCCCCAACATACTTCATATTAGGGCATCTCTTACACTGCATAAGATATGATATATTGCTTAATTTGCAGGTGAATTATCCATTCACTTCTACGGTTCACTGATGTGCTACTGTACGTTGATTGTAGTTTCTGTGGAAATGTGTTTGTCGGTTTACTTTTCTTCTTCTGATCGGGTAAAATACACAATGCAGATGTTTCCATAGATGGCCATAGTATGTCTGTTACTAGATTAGCGAGATTAGCTGGATGTTAATAGGCTCTAGTCCAGAGAATGGTGCATTCACGGTACTGGAAATAACGGTCACAGGTGCTCATCAGCACCAGTCCTGTGTAACAACACAAACCGCCAACAACCCAAAGAATGAAAAGAAGTGGAACTCCAATGGTAAACACAACAATGGAAAAAGGTTTTGTGCAGTGATCGACGTTTCGGTCCGCTTGCGAACCTTTATCAAGGGACCAAAACGTTGATCTCTGCACAATACATGCTTCCATTTTTGTGAAGACCACTGGAGTCCCACTTCTTTTCCTTCTTTGTTATAGGCCATGACAGGTGGCCCAGTGAATCTATTTCTGAGTGTCTCAGACTCACTCCTCAGTGAGCATTAGTTGCAGGTCCTTAGTGATGTCTTCTAGTGGTGATAATATATTACTGGAGGTGATAACGAAGGGGAACACGTCTGGTCTGTGTTTTCTGGGTTGAAGGTTAATCACAGCAGGGGTCATCACCATCTGTGAACAACCTACAAAATATCTTGTTCGTTCTCGGACCAATAAGACTACTAGCACCATTTAATCTTTTATCGTTTTATGTTATGGTTTCCTTTATGAAATATTATAATCTGTTATAAAACATAATATTGTAAAGACCATGTTCAAATAAAGGAATATGTAGCTAGATTAACGTTTTTTCATTTAATTGTCATGCATCTCAATGTTCAATGACTCACTATTGCACATATAAATGTAGCCCTTTTTCTGAACCCTCCCAAAGGAACTACTGGTCGCTGTACAACACCTAAGGCTCCAGGAGATATGAGCCTCCGCTAGTTGGGAGCCTGGGGTAACACTCATACACTTACTTAGCGCAGCGCTTCCACTTACCCAGGATCCCCGTGATGTGAGATTCCCCTGGGCAAGAAACATACAACACCTTATGATTGTAACCAGTTTTACTATATATTGCATGGAACCTTATCACTCTATATTATAGCAATATAACCTTAACGTGTAACCTTAGTGGCCCGGCCACTCTCATCAGGAGCAACGCCTCCTCCGTCCCCTCACCGTGTGCCCCACACACCGTGTCCATATATATTAAAGTGATGGTATAGGCTCAGTTCTTTAACCACTCGCTCAGTGTTCCTAAGGAGTTTAGCCTAAGGCTGGATCAGTGCCTGTTGACCGGTGTTGGTGCAATTGATGTTATAGTACCTTCCGGTCACGGCGGTGACCGGTACGTCTTCGCAAAGGGTCAGATGAATCAGCGGTCTGCCTCCTGGGTCTCAATGTCCAGCCGTCTGGTCCCAGACAACTCGCCAGCAGACCTGCTCCGCACGCTTGTCCCTTTGTCCCTAGCTGGTACTCAGTAAGGGTGATGCTCGCTACTACTATAGGCCGCCCCTGCAGCACAGCAACCTTTGGTGTCTTCAGGGAACACTCCTAGGGGCCTACGGGGTAGCCTGTCCTATGCAGGTGGGTCACTGACCCCCTGCACCCACACTACCTCTCTCTTCACCTCCCGGATCCCCTCTGACTACTCAACCTAAATCTGCAGCAAACACACTGCACACACAGTACCTGCAGCAACCGCACTGCACTCAACCGGTCCCTAACCTAGGGGCAGTCCCTCAGTACCTACCCCCTACCCTGGTAGGGATTGGGGCCTGCCTGGGATCTGGGGAACCTTACCTGGTGTAGGAGCCACTTGCTCCCTACACCTTTCCATCCCCTTCCTGCTCCCAGCTTCAACAGCCAAATGTGGTCCCCGCAACATTGTAGCCTTCCTCCACAGGAGAAGCTGCAAAACCCTATTTGCTGGCTGGCTGCACGTGATGTGGGTGAAAGGGCAATCCCCAGAGGCTGCTGGGAATTGTAGTCACTCAGGACCTCTTTAGCATTGGTACCGCGTGCGCTACCCTTACTGCGCCTGCGCGACCAACGCGCACGCTCGCGCAACCTGTCATGGCGGCCCCCGCTAGCCGGGTGTGCCGCAGAGCCTCAGAGCGCTGCATGGGGGGTCTCTGGGGCTGAAAAGAGACCGGGGTTACATAAAGTAGAATGGCATTTGGTAGCACGTGGGCATTTTGACAATTATTCTAAATTGTGTTCAAAGGGAATTGTCCTATATTTTTGCCCACTTCATAGAGATGACGCCATTAAATGTGATTGATTGTGTAAGATATTCAGATACTCAAGTACCAACCAAGCTTTCACTTTTCTCTTAGAACTCATCAGTTAAAATAATAATGCTTGTTATATAGCACAATGAACTAAAGCCGTGTGAGTGATCACACATTATTATTACCCGATTAAAACTGATGCTTATTTCATCTACCTTGGCAGGATAAAAGGCTTAGTCATCCATGCTGGGTATGTCATAATATGTTACATTAAATTATAATGATACCAATATATTATAAGTTATTATTAGCTAAATTAATATATTGTACATGACATTCATTATATTAATAGTGCAATGTTATGAGATCATTAGTTATAATATGTATTATAGATTATTAAAGTAATTCAATTTGTATAACAGCATAAGCACTATGCAAATGACACATTATTAGAGGCATAAATAGCAGTGCCACTGTGCACATGTGTGGGACGCAACACAAGTGAACCGCAAATGATGCACATTTCAGGGGAATATCCTGCAGTTTGTAGATGTTAATAGGGATTAAGTACTTGTTTGAAATTGTGAGCTCTGAAGTAATTTATAAGACTTCCAGAGGGGGGCAATGGAATAAACACAGTGGAACAGGGGAGACTAAAATAAAGACTAAAATGATTTGAGAGACATTTTAGGGTAATATTTGATGTATACCATGACTGGGTAGCAAAAAGATTGTAGGAAATAGAGTGTGTGAGAGACTGACACCTGTGAATTTATATATAGCTTTGTATTGGCACTTATTTTATCTACCTTCTACAGATGAAAGGCTGAGGTCCAGAGCCAGAAAGCTCCCTTAGGTCAGGGGTGTGCAAACCTTCTGCGCTGTGCCCCCCTGCCTGTTCAGCCCCTGTGCTCACCTCCCCCCACCCCCCATTACCTAGGAACCGGCGTCATGTTACGTCATGTCACATGGACCGCAATGCCATGGCGACGGGTCACCCGAAGCCAAGTTAAGTAAATTACAGAGGCCTCGCACGCTCCCCGGCCTTTAATTGAAATGCTTTAGGGAAGAGAGTGGGGCCTCTGTAACCGCCTCTGTAGCCCCTTAATATTAAATTCGTTAAGTAACGGCTAAACTTTGATCCAGATCCTAAAATAGAGCTATGGCGGAGTCAAAATGGTTGTAGCCCCACAGTTAAGACGAGGAGGAGCAGCTCAGTGAGTAATGACCACAACGACACAGAGTTTGAAGCCGGGGAACCGTTTTAAAGTAAAATGATTTCTGGTCCTGTGATATTTAATTAAAGATATTCTATGTTCAGATGTAGCAAGACTTACCGTCCTTGCGGCCGCAAAAAGAAATGCGAATAACTGGGGCCCGATCGCGGCCCCAAGTACAGCGTGTTTTGCAGCCCGGAAGGATTAGCGCTGCAGGGGTCCATGCTTCTGGAATGGGACCGTGCAGCTTTCATCCTACGTTTAATGGGCCATCTGCAGAAAATGCTACTCCTCACCTTTCAGGCGAGCTGCGCAGCCGTCTCTCCGACTGGATCAGTGTCCCTGCAGCGCTGAAATTAAGAGATGCAGGGCTGTACTGTCGTTCCTTCATCCTGGATGACGAATATGCCCTTGTGTGGGGCTCTTCATCATGAGGGGGAGGCTGTGTGGTGTTATTTTGTCATCTACATCAGGAGTGTGCCAACTTTATTCTTTGCGCCTCCCTGCCTGCTCTCCCCCGCTGCTCACAGTTCCTTAAAATGACAATCTGATGCTGGTGCTCACAGATGTGATGAGAATCCTTTTCATCCCAATGCATAAATGTAAAGATAATAATGTCGCACTCATCATTTGGCTCCTCAAAAGACATTGTCAAGTGTTTTTTATTTGACATATAGGAAGGGAAAAACCCCACAGCTTTTTGGGGAGATCCCTTCGACGGGTGGATTCGATGAAGGGGTCTCCCCTTAAACATTGTGCTTTTTCTTGCTCTGTCCAACAAAACACATTTCAAAGTGTCTGAGACTCTAGTGATCCAAGTGATGAGGGTGACAGATTATTAGCTTTAAATTTAAGCATGGGCAGTAGGAGCGCCTCTCCCAATCAATACACCAAGTGGAAGAGCTGGATAGAGCCTCCTTTCTCCCCGCCAAACCAATCTCCAGTGCTTTCCTTTGGCAAAGTCCTTCCACCGCTGTGACAAAAATGTGAAAAAGATCGCCAACACCCAGCATTTATTTATTTTACTTTTCTTTCTTCTTTCCTATATATATATTTATTTTTTCATTCATTATGTTAAACATTAAAACATTTCCAAAAATCCAGCATTACATACATACAAAAGGAAGTAAGTAGCATGCTTGCAATAGGGTCTCCATTCCATAAAAGCTTGACAGTACCACTTTCTACCTTACTAATTCCCACCTAGCCACTAACCCATTATTTAAAAGGGCAGACGTTACCACCTGCTCAGATCCAGGAACACTAAAATATTTAACTTCCTCCTGTCTCATTTGCCTCTTGTGCTCCATCCCACTCACAGAGACTTCTCTTCAATTAACCCCTTGTTTCCACTACTCCAGTCACGTCTCATGTAGAATTAATTTCCCCTTCAACATAATCCTTTTTGGCCCTGCAGTCATGCCGCCCTTGGGCTTATGGCTCCCTTTATTTTTACATTGGTTAATATTTCCTTGGATACAAAATAGAGAGACGGAGGTCTGTGTAATTACATTCTTATCTTACAAGTTCTGACAAGATTTAGAACAAAACAAAAAAAAGCAGTGTTGTATTATTCTCAGAGTTAGTAGATTTTCTGTGTTTTCCCTAATAACACATTGTTGCAATTGCACACACAGCACATTACAAGATTCTTCTCCAGGTGAAATACACAGAAAGAATAGTTTGCTTTGGTGCATTTATTTCACCTATAAAAAAAGAATCTATTTTTTTGCAGGGTAAAGACGGCTACTACAACTCCCCATTCATCACTGTCAGAAGAGTCAACAAGTTGTACTATGAGGAGGTGATACTTTAACCCACTCAGGGATGCACAGAGCTCCATGAAGTCAAGGCTTATAACTCCATGTTACCTAAATCAGTATTTTTGCCTGCAGTTAAAGCAAATTCACAAAACTAATTATATGCAAACACTTTACCGTTGTATATCTCATAAGCATAGGCTTAACATCACATTCGCTTCCAATATCCTTTTAAGTCCATACATAAAGGGGGGCGTTACTCCCAACCAGACCCTGAAATATAGCTTTCCTGGAGAGGGGGATATTTTTTTTTTTTTAATTAGCCTTTTTCTCAGGTGTATCTCTTTTGTGTTCACAGGTATCTCCCCACGTCTTGTATAAAAGGAGTGTTTTGGGAGGTATACAAGTCAATGAAGACTCTAGTAAAATGAGTATATCAGTATCACAAACGGTCGTTATAGTTAACAAGATGCTCTTTCCGGACTAAAACAAGGCTTAACAATACTTTATTGGACTCTGAAACTGCACGTTAAGGCCTCGTCCCCACTGCTCGCGGCTGCGTGTGCTATGACGTGCACTGCGCAAATAAGATATGGCCCTCTATGGGGCCAGCTCCAGTCACAGCTGCCAAGTGTCTGCAGAAAGCGCGATGCGCGACCCGCCTTTGCTACAAGACAAGATTTTTGTATTTTGGCGCGGCGACCGAGCGTTTGCCACGTCACAGCGCCGGATCAGCCAATGAGGGCAAACCAACCGTGTGACATCATGGCCACGACCCTGCCGCGCCTCCCCGTCGTGAGTGATCTGAAGTCCTTCAGATCACTCGGATGCAGGGAACAAGCGCCGGCAGGCACCCGTTGCTCTCGCGATGCGCGGACTGAGGATGTAGCCCAAGGCATAACAGGATGTTAACTACGGTTAATGTCACTTTAAATCACTTAACTAAGCTCTGTGGATTTGGCCCTCAGTGTGAAATGTGCATATACTGTAAATCTATATTAAAGCAGCAGAACAAGCTGCATTTTTTTTTAAATTACAGGTTTGAAACAGGGGGTCTCCGTAGCTGAACTATGTTAATTTCAGCTCCAGGGACACCCTGCTTTCAGAGATACTTATCTGCGTAGCGGAGCCAGTATCCTTGTGAAGTTTAAATGTCCCAGTCACGCTGGCCAATAGGAAGCCGCACCGCATGATGTCATGGCTTATGTCACTTGTCCAATGCCACAGGGAACTGGTAAACTCCAACTGGAATCTTTATCCAGAGTTTACTATTTCATAGAACATTACTTTAACCAGATACTGGAGTTCTTCTTTTCTCTTTGGAAAAGCATATTTAAGAGAAGTTGTTTTAGTTCAAAGAACACCGATTTATCCAACAGTATCAGGCAGGAAAGTAGCATCATGGATGCAGTTATCATGAAAGCCGAATTGAAGCTGATAAGAGACACAGCAAGACAAGGGCTCTCAATATAAATTCCATGTCAAACAGCAGTCGACAAGCACCTCTGATCTAACAAGCTTATCTCAAGTAGAAGTATTACTTGTTTGATTACTCTGTGTAGAACGCAACCTTTTCTCCATTATATCCTGTTAGTGGGTGTTTAGACAAAACTAAGTAACCCAATTGATAATTTGAAAGACCTGCAAATTAGCAGTAATCCAATGTAAACCCTCCACTTCATTCCAGAGATTAGAAAAACAAGACACTTGCCTGATTGTATTTGCTCAAGTTTAACACTAAATGTGCTACTTTATTCATAGTTGGAGATTTGCAGACAACACATTACAAAATAGCTACAGCTAAGTGATAATAACTATGGCACCACTTCACAAAGCCATAATCTGTCTCCCCAATGTATATACCAGGAGGCCAAAACCAGAGACATTACTCCCAACAGGGGAACACAATAGTTGCCAAGAAATACAGAGTGTTAGACCTCCAACATAATTACTACTATCATAACTGTGCTACAAGTATTAAAACAGCAGCTTAGCTCAGTGAAAAAGATTTCGCAGCCAGAAGTCGCTTTGCCAATACGCGTAGATCAGAAAGTTGCAGAGTATTCTATTCTTTTATACTGTACATCTTAAATATTAAACTGGCATCACGCAGAACCTTAAACACATTCTGAATAGGTGGACAGTTATTTCATTAGGTCTGCTGCAGGCTGGGAATTAGAACAAGGAAACAAAGCCCTTTTCAACAAATTAATTGGTGGAGGCAAACAAAAAAACGAGGGTGGCTTTATAATAATCTTAAAAAACACCTGCTGGAATTTGTCTTGGCAATATAAGAAGCTAAAAAGCTGGCCAAGCTGAAACACAAATACAGTTGAAATGGCAGAAAGTATGTTCAATCTTTTGAAGTTTTCTTTAGTCTTTTTATGCTTTGAAAAACACTTCCTGTGCCATAAGTTTGTAAAGTATGTCTTAAAGATATATATTACAGTCAGTTAAAGCATTACAATATGTTAGACCTACTTGTAAGTTCCCTTCTTGAGACAAAAGTCTGGTTGCTTTGCACTCACACTAGTTTTTTCTTCTTCATTTTACAACCAAAATGAACGTAGAAATGGTAAAGGTTGGTGCCATTTCTCCACCAGTTGGCTCTGCTTTATTGCCGGTTGTCAATAAGGCAAACATGGAAGTTCACGTAATTTCCATCATCCTCTTGCTTTGAGTAGTTGCTCTATACTTTTGCTTTATGGAATTATATAGCTACCTCACAAAGTGCACATGTACAATGATATGAACTGCTTAGCCTGCGGCCCCGCTGGCGCTGACCGCGCTCATGCTTGAGAGTGGCGACGTCACAGCTCTCGAAGCATGAGCGCCGGGTGTCCTGGCTATCTCGCAAGGGCGCGTGGGGGGCGTTGCGGGCAAGTTGGGCGCGCTTGAAAGTTTAATTTTTTGGTTTACTCAAGCGCCAAGCTTGAGTGAGCGCGCGCACCACGTGAGCGGGTACTTGCACATGTACCTTTATGTAATTAAAAGTGGCAAGCACCGCACACTCAGCGCCAGCGGGGATGCAACCTTAGTGTAGAGTCATTCAACTGATCAAGAATGGGTTTAATATATTAGCACATCGTATGGCTGGAATGCGGATGAAGGTGACCCTTACAAAGGTAGCCGTGGCCATTTCAGAGGGATGTGTTGCAAGTTGTGGTGCCAACTTCACCATTCATTACTGTTTAAAGTCAGTGACAGGCAGTTATAATATCTGATATTCTTAAACCCTAATATCTAGATACAGACTACATATACCCCGTTGACACCGCTAAGATTTGTTTTTTCAAAATGTGTCTAAACCAGGGGTGGTCAACTCCAGTCCTCAAGGGCCACCAACAGGTCAAGTTTTAAAGATATCCCTGCTTCAGCACAGGCGGCTCAATCATTGACTGAGCCACTTATTGAGCCACCTGTGCTGAAGCAGGAATATCCTTAAAACCTGATCTGGTGGTGGCTCTTGAGGACTGGAGTTGGCCAGCCCTGATCTAAACCTTCCGCAATTAGAGTACACTACTCCAAATTGGCACCCCTTAGTAAACATGGGCCTCTCTAGCAATTAATAGGCTGCAAGGTGCCTCCCTGCCTGAACAGTGTCTTATGGGAGTAGCACTTCTTAGTAAATATCGTCCCAAGGTATAAATCATTGCAATTCTTACCCACAATGCATGGCACTTGTGTGGCCCTCTCTAGGGTCATTAAATGGCACAGAAGCTTGAAGAATGAATCGGGTTGCAGACAACAAGGAGGAACGCTCAAAAAGTTAGAAATTAGATATATAAATCAACCACATGTAAAGAGACACTGATTTATAATCAGACGTATTATCTACAGAGCTGTGCTGGAGGGTATGCAATTAGTTGTGACAGACAACGTTAAAAAAAAAAAGATGAATTCAAGCATGAAATGTAGGCTCTAGGGTACAAATACCTGCAAAGAGGAACTCAGGCATAAACAGTGAGCCATTCCAAAAAAAGGAATTATTGCCATGCTGTACAGACTTGGAAATTAGACCCAGAAGCTAAATGAAAACAAATCTATTTTAATTCTACCTTGGATTACATGAAGGTCTGCAGCCCACAACACCTTATGTTTCATATTTAGATTTGGCTGATAAGTTATAAACCATACAGTAATTCAGGATCAGGAAGAATGTTAAAAGGGTTTGATCGAGTACAAAGCCAATCGGTTTTGATGTTGTTGCCGTTCATTCATCGTGCCAAATAGCTATCTTGTGTTGCATTACGTAATGAAATAACATGACCCTTGCACCCTCAACTTCTGCCCATTCTGTTCCTCACCCACCCAAATAAACACAGACACTTTAGTTGGGTACAACTGAAACCCAAAAGGGGGTGGTTGGACCGGAACCTTTTGGGGAGGTGGTCACCCGAGGAGAGAGGTCGGTCACAAGGCCACCATCCCTTAAGTAACTTCGATCTCACTCATCCCCATTCATTAACACATTGGCCTTAAGGCCAAGGGTCAGGATACCCTTTTACTCATATGGTCAGGGCTTTGTTGACTCTTGCACCATCAACTGCTGCCCTTTCCATTACTCACTGCTCAGCCACCCAAAATAAACACAGACACATCAGTTGGCTACAAATGGCCACAGTCTTTATCTAATCAAACCATAATACTCCTGGACCTGGTTAGAAAGTAGCCCCAGCAGCTGAACCATGATACTACTCACCGCCGTTACATGGCCAAGTGGACACTAATGGTTCATAATACTTGGGGTCCCACTGAGAAGTACACCCTTTCGCCCACCACACTTGGCCCTGACCCAAGAGTACCTCCTCCTATTGGACCCCTCACATACCTCCCCATTTTGCCACCTGGGCAGAACTGACTAGTTCAAAAACCTCCCAGGCCATTTGACCCCTCACATTTGCCATGCTGCCACCAAATGCAGTGCAGCCCTATCCAAACCCCCCTGAACCCATATTGAAAATAACCCAAGTTATCTCGGAGAGGTAAACCCATTGTCCTGAAGAAAACCTGCCTCACAGAGTTCAAAGGAGAATCCATGGGGAGAGTCTGTAATAACGGATCAATATGGATGTTGGTAGGTGGAACCAGGAGTTGAGATCTGCAGTGTGATGTAGGCAGAGTGTTCAGGAAGAAGCAGGCAGGTATGGAAGTCAGATGATCCAAGGTCAGGGCAGGTGGTAAAAAGAAGAGTAGTCGATCAAGAAAAAGGTCAGAGCAGGGAGCAAGTAGTAGACTAATAGCTGGAATAGTTACCAGGTTTTCGCAAGAGCCAGCAGCAAGTCTGGGAGCTTCCTAGCAGCACTGAAACAATGAACCCTGCTACAGGGTAGCAAGTTTGTTGTGAAGCACTGGAGGACAGGACAGGTGCCTTTTTATAGGCCGTGGAAAGTTAGGTGGTGTAGTCAGTAGAGCTGTATACCATGGACTTGTATAGAATGACAATTCCTGCTTGCAGATCCTTACACATACTAACCTTCCAAATCCTTGTGCCACACCGCCATGTTGCCTCTCCTAAAAAGACATTTTAAAAAGGTGCCTAGGTATATGAAAGACCTCATATATTAATGTCTCTAATACTTAGACACACGTGAGTCGCATCAATAGATTCAGGTGTGTTTGCTGAATGTAACAAGACTTATTTTGGCTGGCGTGCTCCTAAACTTGAGTGCCAAATTGATATATGTCCCTGCCTCCTAGGCATGAAGTATCATCTGGCCTTATTGCATTGGTCTCCTTCAAAAGATTACAAATATCTAAACATTATAATTTAGAATAGAGGTTATCACCCAATATCTTCATTTTTAATAAGGTCCTCCAATTAAGTGGTGACTTGTGTGTCACCATTCCCTGTGATGCACAAGTGATCATTCAAGACTGTCACAGTTTCCTTTGAAAGTGGCTTGTTATACACGTCAGGCGAGTCATAATTTTATCCCATCTATGGCAAAACAAACACCCTTATCTCTAGATTCCATCAGTCCCATTCAACACATATGGTATTTTTAGTGGGCAATAAGTGATAACCCACCAATTACGCCCTCTTTTTGTAGCCCTGCACAGACACAGGAAGGGTCTTAAATCTGTCTTACCTTTTATTTTTAAGACAAACGGTAACCACATTAACCCTTCAAGCACCAGGTTGATTAAAATACTTAATATCTCATGATATTATCATGACAGTAGCAGAAAAACAAAACAAACAAACAACCAAAAAAAAAAGTGTGCATAAAGCATAAGGAATGTAGACTCAAGCAATTACAAACCAAAATAATTTAAGCGTTCAGTCTAAACCTATAAAATTCAGGAAACGATTTGGGGTGAAAACACCATACTGTATGTAACACAAAAAGGATAAGGGAGACTTGTATGATGGATGGTGGTATTCTGTTTACCTTATTATGTTAAAAAGTTATGTTAAGTATAGACAGTAAGTGACGTGAGGTCCTCTCTCTCTATCCTGTTTAAAAAGCACCCCAGGCCACATTTACATAGATCTTGTGAATTGTATATTATATCCAATCTTCCTGCTGTTGAAGGCATTACTGCCCCTACTTCTCCCAAGTGTGGTCTCCATTATAAAAAAAGTTCATTCTTTGAAATATATTAAAGAATAGCGGATTACTATTTCGCCACCTTGGAAACCATTTGGCCATTGAGAATATTACAGGTGGTGATGCCATTCGATCACATCGTTGGGGATTTCTAGCGCTATAGAACATAAGGTAAGCTTAGTTTTTAACTAAGCACAGCGGCCCATGTCTACAAAGTAATGCTATTCTTGAAGACACCTTCACTGTTACATAGTTCCATTGTAGACGAGGATGAAAAAAAGACAATCATCCATCAAGTTCAACCTATGCTAAATTAGTGTCAAACAGTAAAACTTAGGCTTGGTCCCCACTGGCTACTGCAGCGCTCGCTATGGCGAGCGCTGCGGGGACAAGAGCCTCCTCTCAATAGGGGCGGGACCGCTGCGAGCGTGGGGCCACCGCGCTGCACGGCGAGTTTTTCTTCCAGACTCGAAAATTGAGATGGACACGGGCGATGGAGCACTAGGCCACACCCCCGGTAGTTCAGCCAATGAGAGCGAACCTGCCGGGTGATGTCATGGCTGCGCCCCCGTCATTTCCCCCCCACGCAGCTCACTGCAGACCGGGGAATTCGGCTGCACGCGCTGCCAACCTCGCAGGCGCGCATGCAGCGGGGCCGTAGCCGTAGGGTGGGAGTTAGAATATACACATATTGTGATGAGATGCATTAAATGTGGTATCCCCTTACACAATTTTCTTCCCTTCACTTAGCATCAGTAATTTCACCCTATTTAACAAATATGCATGAAATGTAAGAATAAAGTTGATGTAGATGCTAATGGGCGGACAGGGAACTCGGTGATGCACTTCAAAACACACACACAACCTCAGCTTCATAAATAGATCCCCATGTCCCATTATACAAACATTTTCTTCATTACGTCGAAATGTAATGATGCAAAGCCTTTACTGTTTTATATGGTCATGCATTATTTAAGCTGTTTAACAATTTTGCCAGACTCCACATAGTACTGCTAAGTCATTAAATACCTTTCTGTACTAAACCAAGGCTGTAGGTCTAATAAAGATCATTAAAAGATACTTACATTGATCATCTTCAGCTGAACAATTTTAGTATTAAAAAAAAAAAAAAACACACACACAAAGGACCAAGTGTTGATCTGTTAATATAAGCCGAGCTGTAAAGACTTAACATTTTTGTAGTAATATGGTATTTTACTAGCTGATGTTTGAGAGAAATATTACCACTGTAGCCTTGCCACACAGTAGAAGATGGAGGAGAAAGGGTTGAGAAGGTTACAATAGGGCAAGGTAGGATTTTCTTATGGCAGGGGAGAAACAGGAATCTTTTGGAAGCTGCTGCTGGATGACAGAGCCAGCTACAGACGCAGAATGACTCAGCTACGTGCCATTACGGGAGAGGTGGGCAACTCCAGTCCTCAAGGGCCACCCACAGGTCAGGTTTTAAGGATATCCCTGCTTCATCAAAGGTGGTTCAATCCGTTTGAGCAGCCTGTACTAAAGCAGGGATATTCTTAAACCCTGACCTGTTGGTGGCCCATGAGGACTGGAGTTGCCCACCCTTACACTACAGTCTAGTTGAAGACCACAGCTGATATACCGGGCATGACTGAAAATGTCTCTGCATAGAGTAGAGTTGTAGCAAGTGACATGGTTCCCCCAGAGACCACAACATACCCAGGCATGCCTAAGAAAATAGTTTTTATAGGATTAATTGGTAATTTTAGCAGTATACAGTACTCCACAAACACAAAATATAGAACAATGAAGCCTACTTCCCCTGTAACTCCTAAAAGCAAATGGGACTGAAATTGTGCATTGATTATTTTACCAGTTTGGATGGTTTTAGTTTTCTACACCACGTGGCAGCTCTTGTATTGAAACTGGAGACCAATATAACGTTAATCACAGCGACGTTACCTAAACAACAATCATCAACCTAAGAATCCTCCACATTTGGGTTTACACTGCAAATAAAGATGTCGACATTTCACAACCTTGCTGCTGTCTCCGCCGATAAGAGATATCTGTATGTTTTCTCATTTGTATTTCACTTTTGTTTCATGATTTATATTAGTGTTGTACCAAGTCCTGAGGCTGCTGAGGGTGAGGAAGACCGCAGCGACATCATTGGAGCAGCCGCAGACGTCATGGTGGTGGTGACAGCGGCAGAAGTCCTTGTTCAGCCAGCGGGAGCAGCGGAACACAGCACAGCTGATGCTGGTGGGAGCCGGGAAACCATGTGCCCGGAGCAGGAGCGTTCCTATTGGACAGCCGGGGAGGAGCTGGCTGTCCAGTAGAAATGCTCCTGCTCATTCACATGGTTCCCCGGCACCCGCCAGAATCAGCTGTGTTGTGTGTTCCGCTGATCCCGCCGGCTGAAAAAAGACTTCAGCTGTCACCACCACCAGGACGTCTGCTGCGGCTCCAACGGTGTCGCCGCAGTCCTCCTTACACTCCGCAGTGGTCTTCCTCACCCACCGCCGCCAGCTGCAAGTAAGTGTTGAAGTCTTTTTCGGCTGCTCTGAAATAACCCGACGTGGTCCCAGCCCCCGGGTAAGTTCCGGGTAGCTGAAAAAGCGCCGGGTAAGCCGGGTACCGGGTAATTTCCAGGTACTCGGTACATCACTGATTTATATAATCATAATTTAATATCCCATTGTATAACCAACCATTTTGACACTTTATAGGAATTCCTGTCAGTACCAGAAATATTTGGGATTAAAGTTTTCTAAACATATTTCCCCAAATTGTACACCGGTATTAACAAAATGTTACCTTCCTACAAACTACTTCCTACTTCCTGATTTAAACTATAATAATATATACCTATTTAATATAATAATCCCGACGTTCTGCACTGCAGAATATAGCAATTCCTTCCTGTGTGAAGATCTTACAACCAAAGGTTGGTGATAGGTTTCTAAATGGATGCCCCACTTCCAAGACCAGCACGGTCATCATTTACATTCAGAAAGCCAGAATGCAATACATAGTAGACTCCTGTGACTTGAAGTGGACATCGTCTTATACTATAGTCCGTGACCGCTGTTAAAAATATTATTAGTACATTCACATAAAACGTCGCTTACACAATAAATTCCGAACACAAGTAGCAAGTGATGCGACCTCGGCAAAAATGAAAACAACATCTCGAAGGGTTTATAAAAACGCGATCAATTGTTCTGAATTATATTTTCCAGATGGGTTAATGTGCCGTACAAAATATATCCCTCTGTTTATAATTGTACAGTTTACAGACATGTAGAGAATCAAAAGAATGGTTTCTATCAACAAGTCCCTGATCTTGTATTCTTCAAGTCATGAAGATAAACAGAGATTTTATAGGGATATTTTATGTAATCGGCAGAACTCATAAATAAAGTCAAACTAAGCGTGTGCAAATATTTTCCACTGACTTTAAAAGCATATCCATACCACATTTAAAAACATCGGATGCTTTGGCCTGTTCTATTACCCGAGATAACTTCATGGCTCTAAAGGAACAAAGGCATTTTTACTACTTCACTTAATACATTGCAGAAATGGATGGTTTAGGTGCTCTCTTTGTTCTTCACCTTCACCACTAAAAGATGTGGCCCGGAGCAGAAGGTCCACAGCCTAAGGCTAAGGCCCCGGTATCTCCGCTGCAAGGCGCGCCCGCGAGATTGGCGGCGCGTGCAGCCGATTACCTGGTCTGCAGCTCACTGCAGGAAGAAAGACCGGGGGGGGGGGGGCGTGGCGGGGGAGTGACGGGGGCGCGGCCATGACGTCACCCGGCAGGTTCGCCCTCATTGGCTGAACCGCCGGGGGGCGTGCCGTATCGCTCGACGCGAGTCCTGCTCTCAATTCTATTGAGAGCAGGAGCAGCTCTCGCCCCAGCGCTTCGGCCCCCCCTGGCAGCGGGCCCAGCGCCATTGAGGGGAGGGCTCTCGTCCGTGCAGGGTCCGCCACAGCGGACGCTGTAGTAGGCAGCGGGGTCAAGGCCTTAGGTTTTAGTGAAGTGACAGGACAGGACCAACTAGGAAGTCCTGGATGCAAGTAACCACATACAGTATGTAGCCAGGTCCCCTTGGGCTACTAAATCTCTGGCCCCTCTAACACTGTAAATCCCAGTACAGAGTGGGCAGTGTTGGGAGCAAACCCTGCGGGGCCTGGTTATGTTGTTATGCCACTCCCCTGGGAAGAGGGGGTTTCTCTAGAGGTTAGAGTAAGGGTTCTGGGAGTTAGTTCTGTGCTGATCTTCCTGCGTGGATGAAGCACAAGACAGTCTCTCCTGGATAGAAGTTAGCTGAGGCCTTACCCTGTTAGGGGGTGAGGGGTGCTCAGGGCCTCAAGCTCATGGTACTGCCTTCAGGGAATGGAGCCTGTAATGCTGTAATGAATCAAATAAACCCCAGTTATAGCATCTCTGGTGTGATGAAGTGTGAGCACATAAGAAGAGTCGCCTATGAGGACCATCCTAGCTGCACCAGAATCCTCATGGGCTGTATTGTATTGTATTGTATTGTATGTCTTTATTTATATAGCGCCATAAATGTACATAGCGCTTCACAGTAGTAATACATATCATATAAATAACAAATAATATAAATAACAGATCATGGGAATAAGTGCTTCAGACATACTGTAAAAGTAACATTAAGGAAGGAGTCCCTGCTCCGAGGAGCTTACAATCTAATTGGTAGGTAGGGAGAACGTACAGAGACAGTAGGAGGGAATACTAGTAAGTGCTTCTGCAGGGGGCCAAGCTTTATGTGTCATGTGTCCATGATTATCCACAGTGCTATTCATATGCTTCTTTAAGCAGATATGTCTTAAGGTGAGTCTTAAAGGTGGATAGCGAGGGGGCTAGTCGGGTATTGAGGGGAAGGGCATTCCAGAGGTGAGGGGCAGAAAGTGATAAAGGTTTAAGGCGGGGGAGAGCTTTAGATACAAAGGGGGTAGAAAGAAGACATCCTTGAGAAGAACGCAAGAGTCGGGATGGTGCATAGCGAGAAATTAGGGCTGAGATGTAAGGAGGGGCAGAAGAATGTAAAGCTTTAAAAGTGAGCAGGAGAATTGAGTGTGAGATACGCGATTTAATCGGAAGCCAGGAGAGGGATTTCAGGAGGGGAGATGCGGAGACAGATTTAGGAAAGAGTAGAGTGATTCTGGCAGCAGCGTTTAGGATAGATTGTAAGGGAGACAGGTGAGAGGTAGGAAGGCCGGAGGACAGCAGGAGGTTGCAGTAATCGAGACGTGAGAGAATGAGGGCCTGAGTCAGAGTTTTAGCAGTTGAGTAACAGAGGAAAGGGCGTATCTTTGTGATATTGCGGAGGAAAAAGCGACAGGTTTTAGAAACGTTTTGAATATGAGAGGAGAATGAGAGTGAGGAATCAAGTGTAACCCCTAGGCAGCGTGCGTGGGCTACTGGGTGAATGATCGTATTTCCAATAGCAATGTGGAAGGAGGTAGTAGGGCCAGGTTTTGGAGGAAGTATAAGGAGCTCTGTTTTTGCCATGTTAAGTTTCAGTCGGCGGAGGGCCATCCAGGATGATATTCCAGAGAGGCATTCAGAAACTTTGGTCTCTATAGCTGGTGTAAGGTCAGGGGTTGAAAGGTAAATTTGTGTGTCGTCAGCATAGAGGTGATATTTAAACCCAAAAGATGTGATTAGGTCACCTAGAGAGAGTGTGTAGAGAGAAAAGAGAAGGGGTCCAAGGACAGAGCCCTGGGGTACCCCACAGAGAGATCAATAGAGGAGGAGGAGGTGTTAGCAAAAGAGACACTGAAGGTACGATGGGAGAGGTAAGAGGAGATCCAGGATAAAGCTTTGTTCCGAATACCAAGAGTATGGAGAATGTGAAGGAGAAGAGGGTGGTCCACGGTGTCGAATGCTGCAGAGAGGTCGAGTAATATGAGCAGAGTGTAATGACCTCTGTCTTTGGCAGCGTGGAGGTCGTCAGTTATTTTAGTGAGGGCTGTTTCAGTAGAGTGAGCAGTGCGGAAGCCAGATTGTAGAGGGTCTAGGACAGAATAGGTGTTGAAAAAGTGTAGCAATCGAGAGAATACAAGACGTTCAAGGAGTTTGGAGGCAAAAGGCAGGAGGGAGACAGGTCGATAGTTAGAAGGACAGGTAGGGTCAAGCTTGCTGTTTTTGAGTAATGGTATGACTGTTGCATGCTTGAAGGATGATGGAAAGGTACCAGAGTAGAGGGAAGAGTTAAAGATCTGTGTGAGCATAGGGATTATAGAAGGAGCAAGAGGTTTAAGGAGATGGGAGGGAATGGGATCAAGAAGGCAAGTGGTAGAGGGAGAAGAGGAGATCAGCAGTGACACATTCTCCTCCGAGATAGCGGAAAAAGAGTCAAGAAAGGCAGGAGGAGAGTTGGGAGGCATTGTGGGATGGGAGGAGGCAACAGATGGGATGTTCTGCCGTATGGACTCCACCTTTTCCTTAAAAAAGTCAGCAAAGTCCTGAGGTGAGATGGAGGAAGAAAAGGAGGCAGCTGAGGGTGGTCTGAGTAGAGAGTCAAAGACAGAAAAGAGACGGCGTGGGTTAGACTTGTGTGTGTTGATTAGTGATGAAAAGTAGGTTTGTTTAGCCTGAGAGAGGGCAGAGTTGAAACAGGATAGCATAAATTTGTAGTGAAGGAAGTCTGCGAGAGTATGAGATTTCCTCCAGAGGCGTTCAGAGGAACGAGTGGAGGAACGCAGCATGCGTGTGTGGGAGTTTAGCCAGGGTCTGGAGGAACTGCGCTGACAGAAGAACCATCGCCAGAATACACCGGTAGCTATATGATCTCACTTAGGGTGGGGGAAAAGGTGCTACAAGTATAACATACAGCAGGGCCCCGCTTCCCGGCGCTTCGCTTTTAGGCGTTCCGCCGATACAGCGGCACCGAGAAGGGGGCTGCCATGTTGGATAATATGCCGTGCATGCGCAGAATGGATGGGTGCGCCTGGCGCGCATGCACAGACCGTAGTCTGCGCGCGCATACCGTAGCCTGCGCGCGCATACCATAGGCCACGCATGCGCAGAATGGCTAAAACGCCGATCTGCGCATGCACATAACTGAAACTCACCGGATCCGCTTTCCAGCGATTTTCACTATACGGCGGGCCCCTGGAACGGAACCCGCCGTATACCCGGGGCCCTGCTGTACTACAATTAAAAGCAGACACAATATTGCTTTTACTTTTACGCACCTTCAAAGTATTGATGGTTTATTTTCTCCATCATGTTTCTGATATTAAATGTGGTGAACACAGGACAGCTCACATTCTTTAAGTAGTTAAAGATTTTCAAAGTCAACTTTGAGTAACTATTTTCAGTGCGAGTAGGGTTATTGGATTGACATAGTGTAATAGCAGCAGAAGTCTGTCCTAGTTCAGTATGCTGTGAAAAAGTCTTCCCCATGCCAGGGAAGAGATCAGCCCCATAAAAATGTATGGAGCGGAACTGTTTTTCATCATGGGGGACACAGCTTCACAGCATATTGAGTAGCGCCATTTATTGGATAACCTCCTATGTAACAAGACCTAAGATTTTCCATTTTGGCATTAATATTCAATGTGTTGCTAGTACTGAAAGGGTTGAGTTTCCAACTCTAATTGAAAGTTAAAAGGTAATGAAAACATCCACGCTAGATGATGTGAAACTTCTTAAACAAAGTTGACAATTAACCTTTCCAGTGTGGTCATACATGACTTCTTGGATGTACCAAGGCTACGCTTATAGTGCCGACGACGTCAGACTGCGGTCGCTCGAAAAATAGAATTGAGATGACATCCAGCGATCGCGACTAAGCCGTCGCTCCGTCGCGTCACGCTTACTATAAGCGCACGCGACGGCGGCAATGCACTTGTTCTGACGAGTCGTCGCGGTCGCCGGCACTATAAGCGCAGCCTAAGAAAGAAATTCACAACAAATTCATGTTTAGGGTCTCCACTCCTGAAAACGAATATGCTAAAGTCTGGTTTCTGCACAGATGTTACCAGGAGTTATTACACTCGCTCATAATGCCGAATATTGCATTATCACGCAGAATATCTGAGATTTTCCATAGAATTCAATAACGATAACGCAGAATATCTCACCATAAGGGCACCAACAAGTGCAATGACCCTTATTGCAGCTGTACAGGCATACCCCGCTTTAAGGACACTCACTTTAAGTACACTCGCGAGTAAGTACATGTCGCCCAATAGGCAAACGGCAGCTCACGCATGCGCCTGTCAGCACGTCGTGAACAGAAATACCGTCTCCCTACCTGTACCGAAGCTGTGCGCAAGCAGGGAGACTATAGAGCCTGTTACAAATGCGTTATTTACATCAGTTATGCACGTATATGACGATTACAGTACAGCACATGCATCGATAAGTGGAGAAAAGGTAGTGCTTCATTTTAAGTACATTTTCGCTTTACATACATGCTCCGGTCCCATTGCGTATGTTAATGCGGGGTATGCCTGTACTTCTAACCGCCATAAGCTTTTTCTATTTAGAGAGAAGATATGAAAAGAAAAAAAAACAACATTATTCATAAGTGTTAATATTTATAGCTTCTGACCCCTTTTTGCTCTATCTCCCCGAAACGACCACCATAAAAATATAGACTATAGCTAATAGATCTCTTGTTGGGTATTGCAGAGTTCAGGTACTTTCAAATGCCATTTTATATCCTAAGCCTTTTTACACATTCTACTTTGCTTTCTGGATTCCTTTTCCTCACCTTCACAAATACGGAATAAATATATTTATATTTATTTTTTAGCATATAGTTGAAGTTTAATTATTTATTTAATGATGGAATGGAACTACCTATTTGTACTCAAAAATGTGTACCGACCCATAATAATGGACTTTCACAATTCTCCTTGGCAACAGATGACAGATTTGTTTATTGGCGCGAACATTTTTTTTTACATAGGTTATAGAATTGTGAATGTGTACTCGCAAGTCAAATCTGAAATCTGATTTATATTTAAGACAACAAAAAAGAAAAACAATGAGAGATAACTACTGCATACTGTCTTCATTACAGATGTTTATGTAGCCCTTTGTAAACTTTAACCAAACCAATAAACCTACACTTTGCCATTACAAAATAATGAATTCGAGATCTCGCCAGTTAAGAAGTGGTTAATTCAGTAGATGTTTGCAGACATATTCCAGTAGATTTTACTGCCAATATAGTTTAGATATTACACATTTGAATTAATCAATGTTAATTTTTTTTTAATCACTCCCCCCAACCCCCAAAAAATAAATAAAGCAGAGGCATAAGAAATTGGTTCCCTTAAAATTACAAACATTTGGATGGACATGTAATTCAATTATTGTTGTATCAATGCCAATGTTATTGTAACATTAGAGGTCGCAAGATGAGAAGTTGGGGAAAGAAAAGTTATGAGCTGGTGACTGATATAACTCAGCCCCCAGGCCACGTAACTTAAAAGAAAGCTTGATACGAAAAGTCTACGTACAAAGCAGATTGTATTACGACCATTCAGAAATATCAGCGAAAAATTATTCAGTCCTTTAGGATTTTAAACCATATGATATGTTTAAAGCAAGTTTTCTAGGCAGATAGCTTATGCAAGCCGACACTTGTAGGTTTCATCGACATAAAAAACGTGGAGAAACCCGACTACAGGACACATGCAACTTGATAAATAGTATATGTCAAGAATGGGTCTCTTCCGATAATTCATCATCTATGTGTCGAGTCTCTTCCTATAACTTCTCATCTATGTGTTGAGTCTCTTCCTATAACTAATCTTTTAATGTGTCAAGTTTCTCTTTCTATGACTTATCTTATTTCTCCTACATCCCTCCACAAATCCCTCGCTTATTGTAGTATGAGAAGATCATACACTCCATGTTGACATTAAAACCAAAATTCTAGCTGTTAAAAATAATATTTTAATAGAAACTTTGATGGCAGATTAGAACCACTTGGTCCACCTAGTCTATCCATTTTTCTATTGCAAAACCTCAGACGCTATTTGATTCTTTGTTTTGCGTTGCTATTATAAATAGCCTTATGTCTACCCCAACATTTTTTAATTCCCTTAATGTATTAGCCTTTACCACCTCTGTTGGCCGGCCGTTCCAGGAATCCACCACAACTCTCTGCCGCCTATCGTTCAACCAATGCCGTATCCCTTCAACCACCTTAGAATCCAAGCTCAAGCATTGCAACTTGTTCATCAGTCTTCTATATGAAACAGTGTCAAATACGTCACTAAAATCAAGGTAAGCTTCCCCCGGTTCTATTGCCCAGGCAAAAAAAAAAAAAAATCGGATGTGTTTGACATAATCTTCCCCAGTTGATCCATGCTGCCTGAGTTTCTGTAAATTGTTGGCCTTTAGATGTAGAACAATTCTTTATTTCCCCAGGGTTTCCATTAATTTCCCCATTACTAGCATAAGGTGTATAGGCCTCTTCTCTACTTCCAAGCTTGTTCTCCTCCCGTCCTTTGGAACTATACCTGTTAGTGACTGGTTGAATACGTCAATAGTTCTGTTAATGGTCTTTCCAGAACTCCTCTAAACTCTTAGAATCCTTTATATCTGTCCCCTCTGTAAATTGACTTGTGTCCACCAATGTGAAGACTAAGCATACATAATTATTAAGCTTGTCTGCTATACCTTGGTCTCCCACTACATGACTCATTTTCCCTCTTTAGTCATAATTCCTCTTTTCACTTATAGACAGATGTAGCGGGCGTTACGGCTCTCGTTATCACACTATAAACATGTTTCTGCTGGCCTGGCGTTTAATGCACGATTTACCACATCACTATACAAACAAATGTGGCCACAGCTGACAACATTGCGCGATGCGACCTTTCACTGCGCGGGAATAGAAGCAGAAACGTTTGCGACAACTGTACAATACGTAAAAACTGTTTTATCCCCATTTCTTACATGCGCTACTGGTCTATTTTGTCTTCTGCTTGGGTGTTTGCACATCTGATTACTTACTTAGCAGCCTCCTTCTGCCTAACATGATAGTTATGTATGTCCCTCGGTGTCTCCCTCTATTTCTATAAAGCTGTCTTTTTTGCCTTAATAATAATTGTCACCTCTTTTGTGAACCATATCGATTTTCTTTTCCCTTGAGATTTTGCTAATCTGCCCGACACAGGGGTCTGTGGATTTTAGTATTGCATCATTTAGTGTATCCCATAGCTTCTGCAACCTTCTCACATACTGTACCTCCATCCTGCCAAGCATCACTAATATAGTTTCCCATCTCTGAAAAGTCAATCCTAAAATCAAAAACCCTGTGTGGTGACTCAGCCTCTGTCTTTATACTGCACACAAGACTGATTCATCATCGCTGGAGCCTAATTCCCACCCATAATTGCATTTGATTCTTTGTCCCCATTTGTAAGTATCATCTTTAGTGTTGCTGACTGAAGGATTGATTGAAACTGAAAGGCAGCCATTTAGTCAACCCTGGGAAGCACGATCTTTGCTGATCGATTACGGGAGAACAAATCAATTGGCATCTTACTGTAGGTAATTATTTTTCATAAAGGTAATCAAAGGCGGCAAATATTTATATATATATATATATTTTTTGTTTAGGTGCTGCTTGGACTGCCTTTTTAAGGCTCACCTGAGTGTGTTGAAGCTGCAGTTCAAGCAATATCCTACATGTTTTTTTTGTTTTGTTTTTTAAAATAAATCAGTTCTGTACTATGAGAAAATACTTGTAGCATTTAAAAAAAAAAAAAGTGACAGCCCCTTCCCCTTCTGATAGGCTCTGGCTATTCAGCCGCACCCTCTCTCACCAATTGTATCTAGTAACTGCCTAGTCACATGATATTTCTGGACTACATTGCCCACAATGCTGTGCAAGAACTGAATTAAATAATCCTGAACAAGCGATCGACTACAGGACAACGTCTCCATCTGCAACTTAGCTAATCATTGTCAGTGTGCAGATTGTATTGATGCATATATTGAATGGAAAAAATAATAACTTAAAACGGCAGCTTGAAATGAAGCTTTAATGTACAACAGATATTAGTGAATCTGCCTAGTATCCTAGTTCCTCCCTTAGATGGATACCGGGCATCTCTGTTATATAAGCCCATATCCTCCTGGTACTGTATAACAGCAACAGTGTGTCTAATAAATGAAAATTTCTTCTCTTCAGGCCATTTCTTCAACTACACTAGTCACTGGTGGAAGGAACCCTGCTCTCCCCACTGCTGTGTGCTGGCAGTACTTCCCTAGCACCAGGTCATTAGTTCATAGGTGGACAATGACCTCTCCCTCTTTCTCCAACAATTCTCAGAGCCTCCTATCCCTCTGAGTGGTAGCTCTGGATAGGGACCTTACTAACTTCGTGTTGTTTGAAGGCGAGTTTCAGGGGACACATAGAACACTTATGACTCATAAATTAGGTCTCTCTCAAAACTTAGAGCTGGGAATTGGCTTGTGCATTGATCATAAAAGCCAACGCTTTATCCTGTTCCCCAATACATTTACCTTTAAAAGAAGAAAGGGTCTGCAGCAACACACACAGATGCCCTCTAAAAAGGTAAGACATTCGTTTTTATTTATGTAGAGCAAATTGCTACTTAAATTTGATTTACCAACGAATGAGTTGTGAGATACTGGAAATGACTTAAGATATGTAACCATCATTATACAACATACTGTACAATGTTTTATTTTGGGGGGTGGTGGCTGCTTCACCTTCCTTTAAGTGTTAAGAAAGAATTAGCAAATATATATATATATATATATATATATATATATATATATATATATATATATATATATATATAATACTGAGTTAAGTTATGGTGAGTAAAAAAAGTGACAAAAACCCTCCACAGGAAAGCAAATATGCAAATATAGCTGTATGCTCATCTGCATGTCTTAGGCAGGTCTGCAACCCCGCCTTTCCCCATTATCACCCAGCATACAGCACTTCCACTGCAGCAAGGGATTCTGGGAAATGACATGCAAATGAGCACACAGTGTCACTTTTTGCCTCAATAACCATTTTTAACATGGTTCCCTATAGGCTTAAGCTTGCTGCATGGTCACAGCTTTGAGCACAGCCAGGGTTAAGGTGCATACCCAGAAAACCACCCACAGACAGCTGTTTCGACCTTGATGGGTCTCATCAGTGTGGGGTTGATTTTACTGGGAATGCAAGAGAGGCTTATGGGATAGGCCAAACCATAATACTGCTGTCTGTGGGTGGTTTTCTGGGTATGCACCTTAACCCTGGCTGTGCTCAAAGCTGTGACCATGCAGCAAGCTTAAGCCTATAGGGAACCATGTTAAAAATGGTTATTGAGGCAAAAAGTGACACTGTGTGCTCATTTGCATGTCATTTCCCAGAATCCCTTGCTGCAGTGGAAGTGCTGTATGCTGGGTGATAATGGGGAAAGGCGGGGTTGCAGACCTGCCTAAGACATGCAGATGAGCATACAGCTATATTTGCATATATATATATATATATATATATATATATATATATATATACATATATATATATATATATATATATATATATATATATATACTGTTGATATCCAGCATTTAAATTGTTAATCACTCTTATAAAGCAGCTGTAACACACACCAAAGCCACTAGCATGACTGGAATGCTTAATAGATGCTTAAATGCTCCAGATGAGATTGGAGTTGTGTCAACAAAATAACTTCCAGTAACTTTGATGCAAATGCCAATTTAAAACGTCATATAACATAATTAAAAAGATAGAGTTTAAGATCCTTCTTTAATCCTTCAAGAGTGGACTCTCTAACTTAAATTGGTCTACAATAATGACCTGCATCATTGTTCATATATCCACATAGACTAAATCATGAACTTTAGGTGAACTTAAATCAGCCTTATCGTTTTCTGAAAAGAATACTAATGATGATGCATCCATTCCTGACAAAATGCCAACACCACACAGGAAGTTATATGGATTATGGTTTAAGGATATTTCCAAGTGTGTTCAAGGGGCAGTCCTACTAACTAAGAAAAATAAAATCGTAACGTAATGGATTTCTTTAAACAAGTGTAATTAATAAAGCACAGATGTCACTATTGTGGGTGTTTTAATTAAGAATGCATATTTTTTCGGGACGGGACCTGAAAACTAGAATTGACTGTACAGTATGTCACTTGTTGACCAGCTGCATTCCTGGCAGAGAACCAAGTTGAGGAAGGGAGACACTGTGGCTCATATTTATTAATTAGTGCTATCTCACTTTCTGACGCTGAAAAACAATTTACAACCTATTCAATTAAATTAGTGTTTAAAGTCATACTGGCACTCAGTGAGAGGAAGGCAAACAAAAAAGCACAGTGAATTATCATCTAATGATTTCTCAAAAAGGGAAAAATAAATTCCTTCCTGACTCCAAATAATAACAAATCAGATCACTCCCTGGATCAACATCCTTCCCATGTTTACTTATTAGGTATATCCCTGTATACCTTTCCTTTCTAAAAAGATGTCCAATTTTTTTTTACATATCTATTGTATCTGCCATCACAGTCTCCATGTGTAATGAATTCCACATTCTAACTGCCCTTACTTAGATTGTAAGCTCTTTGGGGCAAGGACTCCTTTTCCTAAATGTCACTTTTATGTCTGAAAGCACTTCTTCCCATTATGTGTTATTTATATGATTATCACGTGTATTACTGCTGTGAAGCGCTATGTACACGAAAGGCGCTATATAAATAAAGATATACATACATACTGTAAAGAACCCTTTCCTTTGTTGCTAGTGAAATCTCTTTTCCTCCAACCTTAAGGGATGACCCCGGGTCGTTTGAACTGCCCTTGGGATGAATAGTTCTTTTGAAAGCTCAAGAGCTGGGGTGATCCAATAGCAAACTGCAAAGGTATTCTCTGATGACATTGTGACTTCCTCATGACCCATGGAAGTGAGGTTTGGATGGAAGCCCTATGGATTTCCCAAAAGGGTCCAGAAACACTGCAATAACAAAACAAAAAACAAAAGGGGGTGGGGGGCGGAGGAGATAAAAATAGCTCAGTCTAGCGCCAGGGGAGGAGGGAAGATTGCTGCTTTGAGGACAATAAAAACTGAAAAATAAATTCAGTTGTCTGAGCTTTAGTATGTTGCCAAATTGTCAATGAAATGTTTTTTTTTTAAATGATAGCAAATTATCAATTAAAAACAAAATCACATCAATCACCTAAACTCAACCCTTTAAATGTATTCCTGCCACTCATGTCATTCACGTTTGTCTTGGTAGAGACTGTAACTTCCACAGGCATTCTTGCTCCACAGCTATTTGATCACAAGTGTAGCATTAATATCATCGCCTTGATCCATCCCGATATCAGGAATGAAAAGTGGTCCTCTTCTGGATACACTGCAGCTCTCGGAGAGCCACACCTGTGATCGTCTCCTCTCGAGACGAGATCATTTGCGGAAATAGTGTGTAATAATGATCACACATTCAACTTCATACTCCTCCTTCTCATTTAAAAAAAACAGAACTAAAAGCAGCCAAAATGTGAAGAGCAGAAAAAGGCAGTGAAGAGCATTATTAACATGTTGATTCTGTGTGTTCCATACTCTATAACTTTTTTGGGAAGTTGAAAGCGTTTGAAATGATAAAAGCAGGCTGTAAGTTCACATTTCTGGAGAGCCCCGACAATTAGAGACGTGCGAAGTAACGTTTTCAGAAGTCAGAATGTTAAATATTCCCTAACTCTGATTCGCGTGTTTTAGGTAAAGACAAACCACACATTTTTGCAAACTTCTCTAAAAGGCGCATTTGCCAAAGTTGCCTAAATCCACAAATGTGATAATATAAAAATTCTGTCCTATATGAGCCATATTTATCATCTCTGTAAAGGAAGAGAATTCACAGCGAATCTGACTCAACCAGCGACTTACTGGGCATATTTTATTTAATTACTGAGTGAGAGTGGCGCTTGTTATCTTGCGAATGTTGACATTTTTGTGCATGCCTGATATTCTCCATACAGCATATGTATGAAGATTTCAGAAATCTCTATTAATAATATATCAACAGAGCAAATTGTAGTTCATTTCACATCATGTATTTCAGATGTTATGTCAGCATTTTACTTTTTACATTATATAGAGTATTTTCAGGGGGAAGTATAGATCCCAATGTAATAATGCACCTTTAAATGTAATACAAACGTATTTTAAAGTGCATATTTTTATTCGTAATACTGCTTTAAACAAGCCTCCATCTATATTCTACACCGATTTTTACCTTCATTTCTATGTTGTATAGAGATCAACTTAAACGTTCTTGTACGTTGAGTCATTTTAAATAGACTAATTCCCCCCCATAGAATTTATATGATGTGATAAATGAAGACATTCTTATTTTCTTTTCTTTTTTTTTTTGGTGATGTTTCCAATAAAGATGCTCATGAGAAACAATTATATTGGATCCTTATCACTCTCCGCCGGCTCAGTGAAAACGTTCAGTTAATGAAAAATGTATATTTTCTCTTTTGTGCATTTCAATTAATAATGTGCTAATGTCTCTATTCATTGTAACATACAAGAGTGAAACATGAGAAGTAATTTGCCTGTTTCTTTTTTCAGTAAATCCCAATCACATAGAACTAATGGTGACCACATAAAAAAAAAAAAATAACATTAGTCTAATATTTAATTTAGCATTGAGAAAAATGTGTTTTTGTAATATCATATATGAACTGAAGCATTATAGAATATACTTATTAATTGATAAGTAATTACTTACATATTTATTTTTAAAATTATTATATTTTTTGCATATACGAGCAAAGGTTGACTTTAAGGTTAAAGTGTTTTAAAACAACTATTCTATTATTGTCCGACTCTATACAAAAGGAGTTTTTACTTTCCCCATCACGCTTAATAAGGGTAAACTTAGATTCAAAAGACAAAAAGCCCCAGTGCTACATCTAACTTGACACATTCGATAGTTAAATACTTATCTGTTTATCTTCTCATAAGCCGGGTCATTTAGTTAAATTCTTTGGCCAAAGTATTTTAAGCCTGCAGCCACGTCAAGGTATGGCCCATCTGTAGGTCCTAACACTGCTGCACCTGCAAAAAGCTCTCATACCCTCTCTAATGGAGGGAGAGGGGTCTTTAATAGACTGGTCATTTACAGGTGCTTAGCAGCATGGAGGTTAGTGACCCCTCCTCCCTGTTTCCAAGCTCACTCATTTCACCTTTTTAATGGCAGTTCTTGCCAAGCACCTGTAAATGACCAGTCTATTAAAGACACCTCTCCCTCTATTAGTGAGGGTAAGAGAGCTTTTTGCAGGTGCAGCAGTGTAAGGCTACGGCCCCGCTGTCGGCGCAGGGGGAAAGACTGGGGGGAGGGGCCGTGATGGGGGGGCGCAGCCATGACATCACCCAGCAGGTTCGCCTTCATTGGCTGAACCATCAGAGGGCGTGGCAAGAGCTCAGTCGCAAGTCCTGAACACAGTTTTCCTGTCAGTAGAAAAGTCTGGCCGTGCAGCGCGGCGGCCAAAGCAGGTAGCGGGCCCGGCCCCATTAAGGGGTGGTTCTTGTCCCTGCAGTGCACGCCATAGTGTGCGCTGCAGCAGGCACAGGGGACCTAGCCTTAGGCTTGGTCCCCACTGGCTACCGCAGCGCTTGCTATGGCAGGCGCTGCGGGTACAAGAGCCGCCTCTCTATGGGGCCGGGCCGCTGCGAGGGGGGGGGGGGGGCGCCGCACAGCAAGTTTTTCTTCCAGACCCGAAAATTGAGATAGACACGGGCGATGGAGCGCTAGGTCACGCCCCCGGCGGTTCAGCCAATAAGGGTGAACCTGCCGGGTGACGTCATGGCCGCGCCCCATCAATCCCCCGTCCCGTCCCCCCTGTCTTTCCCGCTGCAGCTCACAGCAGACCGGAGAATTCAGCTGCACGCGGCGCCAGCCTCACAGGAACGTGCAGCACAGGCAGCAGGGTCGTAGCCTTAGGATCTACAGATGGGCCATACCGTGAAGTGGCTGTAGGCTTTAAATACATTGGCCAAAAAGCTGAACTAAATGACCCCGGCTTATGATAAGATATACAGATAAGTATTTAACGATATAATTTGTCAGGTAGCACTGGGGCTTTTTGTCTTTTGTTCTACACATGAGGTCACAATCTCAATAGCACCGCTTTGGATACAAATATAATGTGGTGGGCTTGGATTCTGAGCTTACAGGGCCTGTGTGTGTTTGTAAACTTAGATACAGGAAAATAATATCTGATTAATTAATACAGTATTGCTCACTACCATTTGTAAATTCTCTCTCGTTACTGCAGTACTGCGTTTATATTTTACTCTTGTTATACAGCACTGTGCCATAATGAATACACAGCATGGTACAATATTGGACAGATCTGACTTTACAGAATGGGCAAGTTTATTAAATTATCAGCCAAGATATATCTGCGTTGCACATCTTTCCAGAATCAAATAGTTACTGTAAATCTTTGCAACATATGTAAAAACATTGTGAGTTTATTTTTTTCTTTCATTGCATTCATATACTAAGTATAGAACTATAACGGTACAGATTAGTTGCTGACAGCCATATATTTATTATAGTTACTGAAGTTAAAAAAAAAAAAAAAACAACTTCATATATGATCATGCAAACTTCTTCATTTACATAACCCAAACAATAAGTATTTTTTCCGATGATGCAGTGCATTTTTAGTTCAACTGAGTATTACTCATGAATTACTTATTCAATGAAAGTATATGTGTGGCTCCAAAAGCTTTAAAAGCCACAAAATAGTTCTGGAACCAGGCAGACTTCCTGCACTGCAATATGGGCAGCACTGCCACCTACAGATTTTTTTTCTGGCCCAGGAAAATTGTGAAAATGGGGTCCTTATTCTTTGCTTGCTGATAGTAATGGCATAATGACACACTTGCTTAAACAAGCATATGAATAGCAGTGTGGATAATACTGGACACACGATACATAAAGCTTGGCCCCCTGCAGACGCACTTACTAGAATTCCCTCCTACTGTCTCTGTATGTTCTCCCTACCTATCAATTAGACTGTAAGCTCCTCGGAGCAGGGACTCCTCTTCCTTAATGTTACTTTTATGTCTGAAGCACTTATTCCCATGATCTGTTATTTATATTATCTGTTATTTATTTGATTACCACATGTATTACTACTGTAAATCGCTATGTACATTAATGGCGCTATATAAATAAAGACATAAATACAATAATTATACTTCGTCTACTTTGCCTTGTCAGGTCGCTTAACCACCACAACATTTAAACAGTGATCGTCGGGGGGGGGGGGGGGAGTGTGCAGGGCCTCTGTGAGTGCCGGCAACACCTCCTGCTACTATGGGAAGATGCTTCACCATGACAACGTGACATCACATAATGATAGGGCAGGCAAGAGGCCCATGCATCACGTGACAGAGTCGTCAAGGCGGCACATTGTAGCAGGAGGAGATGCCGGCTCCCGACCCGGTAAGAAGCCCCACCACACAGGCATCCCTGCAGTACTAACTTTCCTCCCCTGCCTCTTGCCTTGTCAGACAGTCCTACACTGTGAATTCACAAAGTCCAAAACACCCCCAAAACCAAGTGAGGCAATAAAGGGGGTTGACGCTTTAATATAGGCAATATGCTTGTAACTGCTAATGCTTTCGGTGATACTGTAGCACTGACTAAACTCCGTTGACCTTCGTTGGGCCTTCTTATGAGCTTGAACTATGTGATTGCAGTCTGGTTGCTAACAGTTCAAGAAGATAGGAGCCATGCTGTATCAGTTGACAGCTCACTATGGGAAGCCAATACAGTGCTACATGGCATGAATAGACACAACGAACTAACACAAACAAGACACAAACTGGTACAGTACCTTTTTTCTGACCTGGGGATGTGTCCTTGAGACTGGGACTGTCGACTGCCTCTTAATATTCCCCTGCCAAGACTAGTTTGGCTTAAATCCCCTGAAGCCTGATGGCTCAACCTAGGGTTTTCTTTCCTTCTGTGGAGAGGTACTGATGTACGAATGGCTGATACGATGTGACCAGGGTATGGATTAAGTCCAGTGTCATGATTGAGAGCGTTTTGGATGGTGGGTGTTCTTTCTCCTGCTGAGTAATGCTGGCTTGGGAGTTGATAGTGGGCTGGAAGACAGGGTCGAGTTTGTTCCATCACTCCACCACTGCAACTTCTGGAACAAGCCGACCAAGGTCCCCAGTTGCCCCATGTACCAGTGGACCCAGCACTGATGGTTTCAGTAGCATTATTTTGTTGTTCTATCCTTTGGGGAACCTGTAAACATATAACCAGATTTTAGAATAAGAATTTTTGTTTTCTACAAAACTTGTTCCTGTTTGTATTGAATTTCTATACTGCATCTGCAGCTCAATTCGTACTTTATGATCAAAACATTGTACAGTAAATGAAAAATACCACTTGTGGTTACCATTGCATCACACAGCCAGGTCAGCAACCGTGTCTTTCTACATTATCACTTGGCAAACAGTGCTTCCACTGCAGCCAGGGATTCTGGGTAATGACAAGCAAATGAGCACTCACAGTGAGTCACTCTTTACTACTTATACATTTTAACATGGGCCCCTATAAACTTATGCCAGCCATAAAGAGTGAAGAGTGACTCACTGCAAGTGGCAATTACAGCTTTAAATCAGCAGTCAAATCTGCCTTAAGTCATCAGACTTTGCGTTCAGTGATATTAAATGTACAGTATGCAATGTACAGGCAAGTAAAACAGGCTCTCTTTTCACTAACCAAAGAAGTCCACTGTCCATTATTCTGGCACAGCAGGGGTTAACCCAGGGGTGGGTAACTCCAGTCTTCAAGGGCCACCAACTGGTCAGGTTTTCAGAATAACCCTGCTTCAGCACAGGAGGCACAATCAGTGGCTCAGTCAAAGACCTGATGTGCTGAAGCTGGGACTGATTGAGCCACCTGTGCTGAAGCAGGGATATCCTGAAAAACTGACCTGTTGGTGGCCGTGAGGACTGGAGTTGCCCACCCCTGAGTTAAACCATCGACTGAACACCACAGCGTTGGGTCAACACACAACACCTACTTTATGCACAGTCAATCAGTTTAATTGTTACATCTTTATGGGGCAAGAAGAAAACGTGCACATTTTTTCAACTAATTCAATTTTCTATTTATCGTCTATTACACCAGTAAATCAAATTCAATCCCTCAGCCCTCATAGCGGAATGCAACAAGTGCGAGAGACAGAAATCCAAAACAAGAATGGTAATAGAAACAGTATGTTAGACCGCCCGCTCCAAAGATAAAGAAAGCCTACGGACTGATTGCGAGATCTTGCCAGTTCTTTCCGCCGTATTGTAGCTTTTTTTTTAGGTTTGAAACAGACATGACCGAATGATATCCATGCAAATATCCAGTAACTAATGGAGCCGTTTTGGACACACAGTGGTTATTTTTGTTCAGTGCTCACAGTGCAAACTACGAACGCTTCCAAAGAGAAACGTGAGTTTGAAGCCATATGATGGAATACTTGGACTGGGATGGAAATGAAACATTTTTCACTGGGGTGGATCAGTTCAGGCGCTGTGCCATTTTACTTTTATGTCTTTTTTTTTTTCTTATTTTTGAACATATCCCAATTCCCACACATCTGGAGTCAGCCAATGTGTCCTGGCTCTGTAGAGGGTAATCTTGCGCGGAGAGCCTGATGATATCCTTAAAGGCTCACACAAAAAAATATATATAACTTGTGCTTTGTGCTCCTATTTTTAGAAGTAATTAAATCATTTATTTGAGAGCTGATTCACCAAATGTCTGCCTCTCCGGCCAAAACCTAATGCAATTGTGGAGAAATTAAGTTGACCCTACAAACTTCTGTTCATAAAGTGTGGTTCAATCCAATATAATATTAAAGATAATTCTTATGAAGCATTAAAAAAAAAAAAAAAAAAAAGAAGGTGAGACAAAATGGCACATCATCAGGTTTGTATGAATTAAGCCAACATTGTGCATTTATTTTAGTAAATATGTTGTCCACTTAGCAAAGGATAAATTAGCAAACAAAAGAATGGTCGAAACAGCTATCTGTGAGTAGGTTTACTGGCTATGCAATTCTTTAACCCTGGCTGTGCTGAAAAGCTAAAAACATGACCCCACTACCTCCTTTCACATTACGGTTGGATGTTCTGTCGTTCACGCAGTAGCCCAAGCACGCTGTCTAGGGGTCACACTCGACTCCTCTCTCACATTCTCTTCTCGCATTCAAAATGTATCTAAAACCTGTTGCTTTTCCCTCCACAATATTACAAAGATACGCCCTTTCCTCTGTTGCTCGATTGCTAAAACTCTGACACAGGACCTAATTTTCTCCCATCTCGATTACTGTAACCTCCTGCTGTCCGGCCTTCCTGCCTCTCACCTACAATCTATCCTAAACGCTGCTGCCAGAATCACTCTACTCTTTCCAAAATCTGTCTCAGTGTCTCCCCTGCTGTAATTTTCCTCCTCACTTTTAAAGCTTTATACTCTTCTGCCCCTCCTTACATCTCAGCCCTAATTTCTCGCTATGCACCATCACAACTCTTGCGTTCCGCTCAATGATGTTTTCTCTCTACCCCCTTTGTATCTAAAGCCCTCTCCTGCCTTAAACCTTTCTCACTGACTGCCCCACACCTCTGGAATGCCCTTCCCCTCAATACCCGACTAGCACCCTCTCTATCCACATTTAAGACACACTTGCTTAACAGAGCATATGAGTAGCTCCGTGGCCAATATTATACGCCTGATACATAAAGCTTGGCCCCCTGCAGACGCACTTACCAGAATGCCCTCCTACTGTCTCTGTACGTTCTCCCTACCTACCAATTAGATTGTAAGCTCTTTGGAGCAGGGACACCTTTTCCTAAATGTTACTTTTATGTCTGAAGCACTTCTCCCCTTTATGTGTTATTTATATTATGTGTTATTTATATGATTGTCGTGTGTATTACTGCTGTGAAGCGCTATGTACATTAATGGCGCTATATAAATAAAGACATGCATACAATGTGGCATGCATAAGCTTATATGGCTCCATGTTAAAATGGATTAGAAGCAACCAGTGACTTACTGTTAGTGCTCATTTGCATGTCATTACCCAGAATCCCTACTTGCAGTGGAAGATAATGGGGAAAAGCAGGGTTACAAACCTGTCTGAGATGTGAATTTGCTTACAAGTTATTTTTGTATTTGCTGTACACTGTATGGTGGAGAGTTTGTCACTTTTTTACCCACCATAGCTTATATAATGTGCGGTTCAAACAAAAGAAAACCTTTTCTAGAAGGTGCAAGAGAGTAGAAAACACCATGCCTGCAATTATACAGCATATTCACGAGCATGTACTGTACTTATACAATGGGTGAAGAATAGGCACTCACTGCTCATGGGTTGTGTACAAGAGGTTGAATATATGCTCTTCAGAAAAGTCTGTATTCCAGGTGGAAACTCTGACCATTGCTTTAAACTTTGTGTATGTAACCAGTTTACTATACACGTGCACAGTGCACTCGGATAGTTACTTATGGAATCTGGAGTGCACTTGTGATGGTTTGTTTCTTATCCAGTGTGTTACTAAGTGAATGCGTGGCAAGGGCGATAATAAAAAAGTAAAGCTCTTTGCTGCTGAAAGGAACGGGAGGAAACCACCTGCAGGAAAATAGTTGGACCACGTGATAACGAGTGCAAGAACATTGGCTACATCTTTCTTACCAACTGAGTTAAATTGCTATGGACAGGTTTTGTTTTAGACATGCTAGTTCTCCAACTCCAGAGCAGAACAATAATGTATACACTTTATTATAGCTGTGCGGCTTCTTGTGTTTAGATTCTGCATTAAAAGAATAGATATTAAGTCACGGGCCACTTAGTTAGTTTAAGGGTTAATTTACCAGTTTAGGGTAGGGGGTTAAGGATAGGGGTTTTAGGGTAAGGGATGAGGGTAAAGGGTTATGTTTTGTAGGGTAGGAGATGAGTAAGGGTTTAGGTAAGGGTTAAGGATAGGGGCTTTAGGGTAAGGGGTGCGTTTTTAGGGTAGGGGATTAGGATAAAAGGTTATGTTTTATAGGGTAGGGGATGAGTAAGGGTTTAGGGTAAGGGGGTTTTAAGGTTAAGATTCTGAGGGTAGGGGATTGTGGTAAAGGGTTTGAATAAGGGATTAAGGTTTTTAGGGTAGGGGGTAGCGTTCGTATTAGGGTTAAGATTAGGGGGTTTTAAGGTAAGGTGGAAGGAAGTTACCATGGCAGCAAAGCGTCCGATGGAGAGATGCCCCTGCGGCAAGGTGAGTGGTGGCTAAACGACAGCGGAGATTTGGTCACGGCAAAATGGCTGCAACCAATGTCCTAGACCAGCGGTGTGCAAGCTGGGGGGTCGCGAGACTGAGTGCGGGGGGGAAGGTGGGGTTTACAGAGGCCACGTGCTCTTCCCGAAGGCACTTAAATGAAGTGCCGGGGGAGCTGCAGGGCCTCTGTAAACCTAACTTACCTTGGCTCTGGCGGCTTCTCACACGCGTCGCCATGGCAATGCGTCGTCAAATGCCGCCGCGAGGTTATGTGACGTCACATTGCTATGGCAACGTGACGTCATGGTGCTGGAGCGGGGTTTAGGGGGGGGGGGCGCGGAGGTGAGAGGACCGCCGGCAGGGGGGCGCAGGGAAAAAAGTTTGCGCCCCCCTGTCCTAGACTGTCTCAGCCCTCATACTGATAGAAGGTACAGTACCCAGAAAATCTCCCAGTCGTCTGAAGCTTTTCGTTTTCAAACGAGACTCACAGTTTGTGCTGGGAAATGGCAGTGCGTTGTACCTGGCAATTTATCTCAACGCTGCCGAGTAACTTTACCAGCAGATTTAAAAGTCATCATGTATCGCACAACAAATAAATCAATAAACAGATGCTACTAACATAATGATAATTGCTTTAGAAGAAAATCCACTGAGTTTTTGTAACACGCGGAAGGAGTAAATGGCAACAGCAGAGGAAACAGAATCATTTGAGGATTGTGATTCATGGACTGGCGCTGGCACACATCAGGGGTTATTTATAACAATATCCTGCATGCAAAATTGGGACAAAACTGTTGTAAAAAACAAGCACCCAATGTATCAAAATAAAGGAATCCCATTAAAAGCAGCAACATAATCCTACGATAAATCTGGGACGGTATGCACTGGTTTTTGTCCAGTTTTGCAGCTGGAAGACTTTGATTAAAAAAAAAGACCTCAGGATAATTTCTTGTGGGTAAAATAATCACTTTCAACAAGACTTTTGCAGAGGTGATTCCTCTAATCACTCTATTCTGTTATCTTTATTGGATCTCAAGTACTGAGTAGCAAATGGACAACGATTAAAGTGATAAAGGCGCTCAGCGCTTGATCCCTTGCAGTGAGCAAATAAACAGTATGGGACATGGGGGTATGTGAGAAAATATTGAAGTAAAGTCCCCAGATGGACCAATGATCCCTGAAGGGCGAGATAAAAGGCTAAGACCCAAATCAAGCCCTCATTGGGATGGTTCCTGGACTCACAGTGAATGTTCAATAATGAATGATACTCACAGAAATCCCCTTCCAGTGACCTATAGAGGCGTGCAGCCAGGTAAAGAGATGCTGGTCTCAGGATACAGAATAGAAAAGGAAAAAAACCAGCGCACCGCCAAGAGTGGGTCCCAAGCAGATGTATTTAAAATTCTTCTTTATTAATCTTCCTAAAAGTGGAGGTTAACACTCTCCTACGCGTTTCGTGTAAACATACACTTATCAAGGAGTAGGAAAGGGGTAAAGGAAACCCTCGAAAAACTCAGAAGAAAAGTAATTGATTGCATAGGGGGGTAATTCTACACTGTCCGATGCGGCCATTCAAGCTGTTTTTGGTCAAAAATTCCTATTGACTTCAAAAAGGATTTTTGCCCCAAAACAGCAAGGACAACTATTGCGGACAATATACATTTAAATCCTTGATTTCATAAGAGCGGAACCATGTTAATTTTAGCTCTGGGTACCCCTTGCTTCCAGAGATACTTACCTTGGAATGGGGTGCCGGTAGCAGCTCTAGCAAGACTTGCTGGGGGTTCTCGTAATGGTGATTTTAAATGCCTTGCGTTACGCGGGCCAATAGTAAGCTGTGATGTCATCCGGTGTGGCTTCCTATTGCTCCACCGGACTTGGCTATTTAAATTGAGAGATACTGGCACTCCCTACGGAGATGGGTATCTCTGAAAGCAAGGGGCCCTCAGGGCTGAAACTTTAACACGGTTCTGCTCCGGAGATCCCCTGCTTAAACTTTTTTTTAATAAAACGCAAAGAAAAAACAGGACTTGGACTGCTGCTTTAAACGTAGTTCCAATTGTTTGAGGCCAATTTGATTATTCAATTCTTAATACAATTACATTTTTTGGATCAGCAAGTTTTAAAAGATCAGTTAGAGACTATCAGTGGCCTACTGTATATGCCATTGAAAAGAAATACAGAATAGTTATTTTCTGGTGTCCTTTTAACAGTTGGAAACATGGATCTCAAGCACATAAAATAAATGCAGGATATTTAATTCAGCAACAGTTTGCTGAGATTGTTGTATGTTTTGCATTTACCATTCTTATTACAGCCTCAGCAAACCCTAGACAAACACTGCATGTTGTCTCTGTTTATGTCATGCACACTAGTAAAACTTGTATAAGAATATTTTCCTAAATTGCACGTTTGAATTTCTTTACCTCCAGGGCACAGGGGCAGTTAATAAAACAGATACTATCACTTCACATTTCCCCTGTACTATAATTTTAATGTTTATTACAAGTTGTACAGTTAGGAAACTCGGGCAATTAATCTTAGTGACAATTAAAACGCCCTAGTATTAACGCCCTAGTATTAACGCCCTAGGGTTGAATGTATCAAAGCAATTCTAGAGAAGAAATGGTACAAGGAGCGGCTCAGTGAGTAAAGACTCCGTAAACAGGGGAGCCTGGTTCAATTCCCGGTGTCAGCTCCTTGTGACCTTGGGCAAATCACTTTATCTCCCTGTGCCTCAGGCACAAAAAACATAGATTGTAAACTCATCTGGGCAGGGACTGTGGCTGTAAAATTCCTATGTGCTTAGTACTGTGCACTATACTGTAATTGTGAAGCACAGAGTCCCTTTGGGAGAAAAGTGCTGTATGAAATAAATGTATTATTACAAAAAGGTACTGTATTTTCATCATGTGTGTGAAGGCATTGGTGTTTATTGCACTCATTTTGCCCCATGTGTGTCAGACTGGAATTTGGGGAGAGTCAATAGTACAAATAAGATTCGGCATAAGAGATAAGATAAATGACACACACATCTGTTTGTGTAATGTTCTCTCCCTTTTACGAGCTTCAATAAATCTGCCAGTTTTAATTTGGCATAAACCCTGGTCTAACACCATGTGCCAGATGTGAGAAACTAAGGTACTTACTTGGATACAAAGAGCAAAAATGGTACTGTGTCAAACAAACGTATCTTGCATGATTCCCATGCTGTGCTTTTAAAGCTGTGTTAACAGTGAGCATTAGAATATATGGGTTCCATGTAACAATGGTTTTTCAGACAAAAGGTGACACATTGTGTGCTCATTTGCATGTAATTTCCCAGAATGCCTTGCTGCAGTGGAAGCACTGTATGCTGGGAATAATGGTGAAAGGCAAGGTTGCAGACCTGCCTAAGACATGTGAATGTGCTCACAAGTGATCTTTTTATTTACTTTCATACATAGACTCCTTCATGCCCATTTGCAGTTCTGAAAACACACAGTATCCCCCAGCCTACACCAGGGGTGCTCAACTCCAGGCCTCAAGAACCCCCCCCCCCCCCAACGGGACAGGTTTTCAGCTTCAGCACAGGTGGCTCAGTCTGAAGACTCTTTGCTGAAGCAGGGATATCCTGAAAACCTGACCTGTTGGGGGGTGGGGGCGCAGAGGGTGTTGACTAGACTGGAGTTGAGCACCACTGGTGAACGCAACAGTAAAATGGCATTATAACATGCTAGGATTTACTCTTACGGATACAACAAAAGTTAGACATGGCTGCTTCACCTTTTTCAGTATACAATGAAGGCTCAGAATTTAGTCATTTGGAACACAGATCTATCCGGCATGTGCCAAAGTCAAGCAAACCATTTCCCATCCAGTCAAAAGTCGGTTTCGTTTCAATGTCATTCTTTTGAAGAGTGCTATTAAGTATTTTGCTAATGTATCTTATTTGTCACATATAATTGGTGTTTCTTGCTCCAAAAGAGGCCTCGTTTTCATAAAGCTTCTTAAAGCTACAATTCCCTGTATTTTTTTTTATACTGTATAGATTTCTTCACCATAAACCATAAGATATCTGTTTTTACCTCTCTAGTATTTTCACGATTGTGTTTTTAGTCCCAAACCCCCGTTAACATTGGTGCGAAGCCGCTTCCGCTTTGTGACATCACAGGATTTTTCGGGGGAAGCTCCGAATAAGACAGTTTCCCTAATAAGACCCTGTGACATCTTCCTAGAAAACAGCTCTGTGCTGCCTGGTGGGATGGAGCAAGTTAAAATAAACAGTAGGCTTTGGACCATTTAAAATAAAAAATAAAACACAGCTAAGGGGTGAAAATACAGCCAGTAATCTGCTTTGAAGGACATTGCATTGAGTTGACTTTCAAAATAGGGCAATGTTTCAGGAGAGCTGCACTTTTAATGATGCAAAACAGCCTTTATTCTCGTAAATGCACTTTTGGTTCTTTTCAAACTATTGTATGCCACTAAAGGATCAATTTGTTTGTAAACTCCTCAGACAGGGGTTGTTTGCACCTGCAAAATTCAGTGCACAGTGATGTGTATATTGTCAGCACTAAGTAAAAAACAAAGAAAAGCCGGTAAATAGTATAAGTAGGTTTTCAGTAGATTTTCACTGGGGTCATAGATTCTAAGTAAGGGAACTGTTTCTTAAGTTTAAATGGTTGAAATTATTTTTATGAGCGAAGCTTGTTGCAGGATCATACTACTTGTTTTATGATACAAAGTATTTGGAAAACCATTATGTAGTACAAATGTGACTACATCAAACCACGAAGAAATAAGATCCAACACTAAAGATTTATGGAGCAGTTGTTAAAATTATCCCGTGCAATAAAAAGTCCCAGAGGTGAAGCTGTCATTCGTTGTTTTACCCGCAAATACTTTAGATATAGCATGTTGCAGATCAGAGAACAGGAGACAGAATAACCAAGGTTGCCGTGTTTTCAATGGTTAGCAATTCTATATTTCTACAACCATACTGTTGTTACATACAGCATGATTCACAACAATTACAATTCACAACAATCTCACTGCACTTTATTTAGGTCTTTGCACACTTTGTATATTTTCAGCTAAGATTGACAACTCTGAAAACAAAGCTTCACTGTTGAGCTTGAATAATGCGTCTACCAGTAGCTGAAGTCACAGTTGCCATTACAACCTCGTCATTGGGATGAAAATCAAGTTTGCTAATGAAGAGCGAGCTACATTAAATCCTTGCATTTCTTTTTAAGACTCCTAATTAGAGATTGTGGACTACTGCTTACTAATTAATCTCTGGATTTAGACTAATTGACACAGGTCAACAAACGAGTTCAGTAATACAATTACTAGGAGTCTGACTGCTGTGTAATCATTAGGCAAACTGCTGAAGTAATGCAACGGTTTTCATAGGAATAATGCAGGTTGCTAACGTTTGTTTCATTTTAATGAAAGTAATACATGAGCACCAATCCTAAAGCCTTTACTTAATTCAGTTTAGTACAGAAGGATCAGCCTTAAAGCTGCAGACCAAGCAATATCCTGTGTGATTTTTTTTTAAATAAATCAGTTCTGTACTATGAAACAATAACTGTAGCATTTTTTTTAAACATCTCTGAATTAGATTTTTAATGTATTATAATGTAACCAGCATTTTGTGGTTTCTATAGCAACCATTTACAAAGTCACATCCCCTTCATCTTCTGGAACAGGCTCTGGCACACCCCTTTTTGAGCCCTGCCCTCTAGTATCAAGTGACTGCCTGGTCACATGATCTTCCCCACATAACTTTGCATCTTTGTCCTCTCCTGTTGCACTGACAGCCATTTAGTGAACCCACAAGCCGAATCTTCACCAATTGATCAGCAACTTAGCTAATTACTTATCACTGTGTGGATTGTATTGATGCACATATTAAAGTGGAGGGGAAATGTAAAAAAAAATGGCAGCAATCTGTGCTGCTCACTTTTGCTACACATATATGTTGCATTATTGGCACTTCAAGCTACAGGGACCTCTGCTGCCTGATCTATTTCATTTTTAAATCCCCTTACAAGAATTTTTGTCAAAGAGAAAGTTTATGGCCAGTGGATCAGTCTCACTCTGGCAGCCAATAGAAACTGTGATCATTGGGAAATGACATTGCAGCTTCTGATTGGGTGACCATCTTTGATTTTTCTTGCAACTACTGGCAAGAGCGTAAAAAAAAAAGCCTACATGAATGTTTTGGCAATCAAGAGATCCCCAGAGCTTTAAGTGCTGCAGTTCAGCAGTTAAGCTCTGGATGACTGTCTGGTCCATACATGGTTAAAAAAAACACAGGGAGGGGAGTTTGCAGCCTTAAGCTGGGTGAAAATTGTTAGCAGTTCCCAGGTGGTCCTGTGTGACCATGATGATATCGATACTTTTGGCTATATTTTCCAAGCAGTTCTCAGCCTACACACTTGACCAGTATTTGCCTGGTGCATTACCAAATTGTAAATCCTATATTCCTCTGCTACCATCTTACTTGAAGGAAACTTACCCCCCAAAAAAGGCGTTTCCAATAGATTAAGTCATTTGCTGCCAAGGGAGTCTACAACACATTGAAAACAAATCTGCACCATACCTTTTCCTGTACAGTATACTTTCACTGCTTCAATTGTGGACTATTCTGCATGGCATTTTACTGCAGACAGTTAAGATTTCTAGGTCATACTTAGCCTAAACAGTAAAATAATACAAATAATGTTAAACTATGGTTGTTTGTATGCTTACCACATTGGGGTAAGTTGATAGTATACCCCCAAATTATTCACATGACTAGTGCACTTAGGGTTCAGTTTCAAATTTGTGCTTGGCGGCCTATTCAAAACGAACATTCAATCCCTGAAAATAGACCTTTATTAGGCTAGGTCCCCGGTGGCCACGGCTGAATGCACAATGGCGTTCGCGACGCACACAAGGCACAGCCCACTATGGGGCAGGCCCCAGTTAGGGTGTGTAGGTGCACGCACAAGGCATAATTCGAGACCGCCTTGGAGATAAGACAAGATTTTTGACTTTTGGCGAGGCGACCGAGCATTGGCCACGTCACAGCAGTGGTTCAGCCAATGAGCGTGAACCAGCTGCGTGACATCATGGCCGCGCCCCCGTCGCCCCGTCATGGCTTGCCATGAGTCCACCAGGTCGTGCTGCTGCCGGGAACGGGCGCTACCAGGCACCCCACTGTGTGAGTGCCCGCACACTGGGGCCTTAGCCTTAAGGAACAGAACAGAGCTTTTCTGGGTCTAAATAAACTATTCATTGCAAATGATTCTCTTGTGTACTCTTCATATGAATGATTTTTTTTAAAGGACTCTAGATCCCACCTGTTGAAATGAATGCAGTCATCCATCTAAGCCCCAACTTGTGCTGACATTACCAGCTAAAGAGAATCAACAATTTGACTCTTGTCAAACATGTAGATTATGAAGAGCTCTATAAAAAGATTCAATTAAACTCTTGAAGTTAAGTATGTTTTGCAGCAATAAGGTAAATTGTACTGAGATGAGAAAATAATAGATATCATTGAAACTGAATAAGCAGCAGGGATACACAGTGTCATGACGGGAAGGATTAACGAGGTTTACATTTCTTATTCATTTTCCCAAAATATCACTCATATATGGACACAAAGTGTAGGTAATACGACTGTCATTAGATCAAAGAGAGAATATTTAAAAAAAAAAAAAAAAAAAAAGGTTATTGAGTCTAAAGTGCTATTCATTCTTCATGGTAGTACAAATGTCATCAAATTATATTTGCAGAGTGCTACTGACTCCCCTGGCAGCGTAGGAGTATAAAATAGAGTTTATTTTCGGAACTAAATCGTCTGCTTAAGGCAAATCGCCTGAAGGTGGAACTCCGTAGTAATGTCACTGCCTTCGAATCCTTGTGTCGGCTCTCCTTGGGCGCGTGCCTTTACCTAATGTATAAAACTACCTGTAGGTTCTCCGCCACGCACACTAGGCAAGTGACAAGATGGAGTCACAACATTTTGGGGGTCAGCGCCTCTTCGCCAGATGTAAAGTACTATCAAGAACATAACGTGGGCCCGTGAAATAAAAAGCTGTTTACTAACAACTCTCCTCCCCTTCGACGCATGTCATAGGTATTTAGCATCTACAAATATATATTGTTATAGTAAAAAACTTAATATGCTATCCCTATGTAAGCAGTGACAATGTAAGATAGAAGCACAGCCAGGATCTAGTGACAGGCTAAATTGTCAAAAGCCGTTTCCCGGAATTCCTTGGATCATTTTGACAAAATCCATCCAGCACACTAAAATCCGTATGTTGATTGCATACTTACAAATCTGAGTGGCTTTATTCAAATCTGTCACACTCAGAGTTCTGTTCTGTTATACCGTAGCCATTTTTTGTGCATATCCGTCATGTAGCACCAAACTTAGTGCATACAGTATACTTGTAGTAGCTCTCTCCCTCTGGCTCCCTTTAAAAGCAGACCACTTCTACTTCTTGGTTGACAGTTTCATGTTCCTTGTGGAGCACACCTGAGTTACACTAATAGCTAGATTAGCAATGTGTGAGCAGTGTCTTAGAAAAGCAATGGGTTGGGGGTTCTAGCCCCTGTGGATCTGACACCTCTCCAGTCATTAGGTTGGTGCCTTAGGTTTATTATCAACTCTATATAGTTGGTATGGATATCTTTTTAGGAAGTGTGGGATGGGACTCATTGAAACATACTTTGCGTACCATTAGCATATCTCCCAGCCAGGTACCTCAGGTTTGTTCCTTTTTCAGCACATGAATGTCTCCATAATTTATTTGGAGGAACATTGGAACACACAAACACAGACACACAAACACACGAAAGGCCAGTCTCTCAAAAATCCAAAATTGCGAATCACTCTCTTGGAGAGTGATCCGCGGAGAAAAGGAACGGGACGATCTGAGGCGGATCCAAATCCGCAAAAAATGCCCATCTCTAGTCATCACTCAAATATACATACTACCAAACGTAGGACAGTATAATGCAGGGGTGCGCAAAGTGGAGATGGGGGGGGGGGGGGCGGGAGAATTTCCAGGAGGGTCGCGGCAACTACAAAGGTCCCACGCTCTCCCCCAAGGCACTTAAATAACGTGCTGGGGTGACCGCATGAGGCCTCTGCAGCTTCTTCTCTACATGATCTTCGGCGATGTGTCGCCATGGTAACCAACGTCTAATAATGCCACGTGACTCCGCAACGTCATTTGTCGCCTGAGCCTTGCAGGAGGGGGGGGGGGGGAGGAGGCGCGAGCCGGGAGGTGAGAAGGCAGGGGGGGGGGGCGCAGAGTCAAAACTTTGCACACCCCTTGTACAGTGGATATATAGCAACATTGTCTCGCTGATAGCAACATAATGAAAAATATCTCTGTAAGTGTAGCAAAATAGACCAATGGTACTGTAATCCTATGAATACCAGACAAAATAAATAGACAAGTGCAGATATGTGCGACAGACTCGGATCTCATCAGGTGTAAAAGCTGCAACATCACAACTATATTTTAACAATGTTTTGCTAACTTTTGCAGTGTACGGTGTTAGCACTATAATAGCATTCTTTTCAAATGAATATTAAAATTCTACTGGATCTAGCAAAAAAAAAACCACTGCTAACTTTGTAAAGCTTTAAGTTTTTTTGAGTGCCGTGATCCATAACTTTGCCACTACCACTCCGACTTAACGCTCACAATCATTACGCAGTTCAAATCATTGGTCACTACTCACTGAACAATAATTGCTGGAAAGACACTTCCAGCTGTGAAGGAGTTAAGTATCGGTTGAGTCCTTAAAAAGACAGGACCGCATTTCTCCCCCACACCCCCTTCTGGTAAATAATGATAATTATAATAATGGAACCAGGGAAATATTCCGCATTATCTGAGGTCAACGTGAGAGGCGCAGTGTGGAATGCGTGGCATATTTTATGACACTACGCAGGGTATAAGGTTACACAAGGGGAATACTTCTGAAAATGAACAGCAACAGTTTTTAACGTAGCCAAAGGCCCGGTATAAAAAAAACAAAAAACGAGAGTGACACCAGCAAATGATGGCTTTAATGAACACAAAGCAGCAGCTGTGTCTGGGGACAGTAATTCTAAGCAGTGAAATTGGATTCAGGGTGTGTAGTCCGGGAGGCCTCCATTCAAGGACTTTCAATGCGTTTGTAGAACAAGAGTTCACATCCTGTTTGTACAGCACTGGGAAATAAAGCATTTCAGTCACTCAATTAGCAATTACCCTTTCCCCTCTGATAGACTGATGGTGCAATAGCTTCTATAATTATTTATCTTTCATCCCAACTGCTGCTTTGGGGAAAATGAAATATGTGTAATGCCTAAAATATCCATGATGACAGATTTGTTGGTTAGAAGCCCGTGAAATAAGTAACACTGCCCATAGCCTGCGATGAGGGTTAGGGAGCCTCACCTCACCGTAGGGAGGGCTTTTTTTGCATACTTTAACTCCAGAAAAATCGAATTTGATGGCAGATCAAACCCACTTGGAGCACCTATTATATCTTAGGCTCTCTTTTAAATTTAGGATAGCCTTAAGTCTATCCCAACTATGTTTTAATGCCCTTAGTGTATTAGCCCCTAGCACCTCTGTTGGGAGGCTATTCCACAAACCCACCGCCCTTTCCATAACAAAGTACTTCCTCACAGTTTCCATCAGCCTGTCACCCTCCAGCTTCAAAGAATGACCTCGTGTTCTAGCACTTCTCTGGAATATTCTCCCCTCCTGTGCTTTGTTAAAGGTCTATATGGGAGTCCTCCCCAAGCCCACTTGGGTTTGGAGCTGTAGTATATTTTCTCCCACTTTGCATCTACAATTCATCCTAGGGAATTGAAATATCAGAAGATTGAATTCATGAGCGGGTGTAATACAGGTTTTTAGTAGAAGGGGTCAATTTCAGTGATCCATTTTTCAGTGCTCCTCACTAGGACCGGAGCCATCAAAACGCGATCCGCACTATTGTGGCCACATTGGCGTTTTCCCAATTAAAGTTGATGGCCGATTTTGCCGCGATAGCGTAAATCGCGATTTGATGACCCCCGGCCAACGTAATGTTAAGCTAAGAGGGTATTTATCATTAAATCTGGAAGACAATACATTTTCTAACAAAAGAGATCTTAAATGTAAATAAATCACTGACAGTAAAGAGTGTGAAATCTGCATCAATGAGAATGTCTTTATGCCTCTTTCTGGAACACATCGTCATACAGCATTTTATATTTTTCCAATTACCTAAAGAGGGAAAGGAACATATAGGCCTGATCAGCTGAGCCCCACTGTTTAGGACTCAGGAATATAGATGTAGCAGGCCTCAGATTCCAGAAACACTATCTCAACATACCAATGTATGCCTCAGAATGTCACAGAGTTTACATAGGTTGTAACAGTAATGTTACAGCAGTAGGCCTGAGAATATAAAAAAAATGAAGGGAACAGTTAACATGTCTACATTTTTATGAACATCCAATGTCAGTGCATTCTTAAAATAAAATGGCTAAGTGAGCTAACGAAGGAGAGGAACGTCTCTATTAGAAGTAACACCAACTTGTTACTTGGCTGCCCTTGAAGGCACTTACTTTCATTTCTGAAAAGTGCAAAGAAATGAAATATCCCCATTTTTGTTGACCCCAAGTAATCGTTTTGTTAATGTCAAATGGCCCCCCGTGACAATCATGGACATGTCTCCACAATGGTGTGTCTGACAACTTTTTATATGTTTCAACAATACAAAGAGTGAGTGCACTGATCAAGAGAATGCTATTACTAGAAAATATAGGTGGTAATTATATGGTTACACATAAATACGTTTTCAAGGTTAAGGGCCCAGGCCAGGATTTAGTTCCATATTTATTCAGCAGTGCTTAACCATAAGACACCTGAATGGTTATATAGAGTCTTATGGCTCAACACCAATTAATACTGTACAGTAAGTACACACCCTTTTACTTCTCTGATCTACAGAAAAAGGGGGTGGAAACTATACATTGATGAGCCTACGCAGAGTACCAGGACTTTGCCTGGAATACACATGGATCATATCACCTTGAAAAAAAATGCAAAGATTCAACTAGAGACTGGTGTTTAATGATGCCACATATTGAAATAATAAATCTCTAATAACATTATTTAGCGTCTTAACATACTAATTAAAAATAATTAATTATGCATTTAATAAATAGATCAAAAATCTAAATGATAACGGAGCCAGGAAAACATTGGGCAATTTCATACAATCTAGAAAATAAAACAAACATTACAACATCCCCGATTATAATGAATGGAAAGTGCATTTTTCACAATTTCTTAGAGTGACGGCATCTTTGAGTTCAACAAACAGACCCCCCACCTTTTCCATTATCCAGTGCTCATTGTCTGCTCGTTTCATTTATTTTTTTCTTCTTTGACGTAAACCAGGGAGATAAATACCCGGAAAGAAAAGAATGGCTATGACCTGTCTGCCCTGCGATTCAAATGCTGTCAGTCCCCTACCAAGGGCAAACGCCACCTCCCGGATGAGAGCAAATGAAAAGAGAAGCACTGAGAGTAACATATTTAAGGTATTTGCCAGCTACATTGTGTGGCACTGCTGCTTAAGAAAACAAAACGTTCTAGTGTATGACATTGAATTAAGGGTGGGGACCGGAGGTAAGTTATTGACAAAGGATATTGCTTTTGTAATTCAGTCTGCTTTTGGTTTTACTTAACTTCTTAATTTCATGTGACAAATTGCGTACATAGAAGAAGGGAACGTCAAGTGCAAGGCTACACCAATCCTTTTTTTTTCAATGCATTTAGCACTTATCCAGCATGATGTGGTTTTGTACAATTGTACGATGATGAGTGCTGCACGTTATCTGGAAAATATTTTTATTCAAGCATAAAAATCACCTGTAGGGTTGCTAGGTGGCTTCTTCAAAAATACTGGAGTCAAATGGTGAAAAGCGCGAAGCGCTCGAGACACACACACATCCCTGTCTCATCTCTCTCCGCTCCATGCTGTTTCCTCCTCTCCTTGGCCCCACCCCCAGGCTCGTGACACCCTCCTGATTGGCTACATTATCCAGCAGCAGCCAATCAGGATGGAGGAAGCTGCCCAGCCCCCTAGCAACAGCCCTGCTCTCTCCCTGCTCAAGGAAATCCCGCGGCCTCAAGCTGGTCAGGTCAATACAGTATGTCCGGAGATGGAGATCTGGATGCATACGTGCGCCTTCAAGCACAGAACATGAGTCCACATTCAATTTAGAATTTCATGCACTCTTTTGTCAACTTTTGGGATTTGTGTGTTTTTTATAGATGGACTGAACAACTCTATACCAATTATACCACGGTAATTGTAGAGCGGTATTTACAGCTTTATATTTCATGTAATAATATACACCTACAGTACTGTATTTCTATGCAGTTTACAGACCTGATTCAGATTGGTGACATCCTATTTTTTTTAATTGTCGATTATATTAAATGTCTACAGAGTGATTTAAAATAAAACATTTTTTTTATATAGTAATAAATTCATTTCTGAGGAATTATCTTTTTTGTATTTTTTTGTAAAGGGAGATTGAGTTCCCATATATTCCGATTCCTTCCTTTTTCTAGTTGTATAACAATGTCCAATTGCATGCATCATTTATCAAGTTTTCCAGTATTTTTCATTATTTGGAACTATATATGTTGCTAGTTAAAATATTGTTTTAAAAAAAAAAATTCTATAAACCGGTTGTTGTGCAGAATACAGCTACCCTGTTTTATAAAGTCACCGCATTCCCTACTGTAGTTAACCCAGGACTACTAATGTGCAAAATGTTCACACCAAGTCATCGCCAGCCATAAAAAAAACATGCCCTTTCTGAGTAGCAAAAAAAAGTTGTGGTTGAGTCAGAGTTTGTAAGCAATAACCCATGCAATAGGTCAATGTCCAGTACAGGCCGTCCTTGGTTACCCAACGGAACCCGTTCTGGAAGTAGCGTTGGATAGTGAAACCGTTGTAAAGCGAGTCCCATGTTAATCAGCGGCGGTGAGCGGCGGATAATGCAAATTCGGCGTCGGATAACGCATTCCGGCGTAGAAAAAAACGGCCCTTAGGGTTGCATTGTAAAGAGTTGGATATGCCATTCGTTGTAAAGTGAAACGTTGGATAACGAGGACTACCTGTATAATTTTATTTAATAGGAGTGCTTCAGTATTAGGCAATACTTTTTTTAAATTTGGATTAACAATTGATATTAGAAGACACGCTAACAAGAGTTCTCCTCTCTCAGGTCAAGCAACTTTTGCGACAGCGCACCTTCACGTAAAATAATGTATCACACATTTTTAGATTACCTCTACATTATATGATTCAATGGGGATTTTTTTTACTTCAATGGGGATTTTATTATAGAATATTATCACATTTTAATCTGGTCTGCTACTGTTACATACGCCTATAATATATATTTTCTCTAACTGTGCATGTTACGTCTTGTATATAATGTATACCCTGTTCACTTATGTAACTGTATTTCTAACCATGTATTTGTCATCTTATCTCTATGCCCAGGACATACTTGAAAACGAGAGGTAACTCTCAATGTATTACTTCCTGGTAAAACATTTTATAAATAAATAAATAAATAATAGAATAAGGCCCTATGTTCCTAAATGTCATTTCCTGCTACACGTTTCACTGAGTCTCATATGTCGCCAAATTAGTAAGATATTGCTGGCTCATAGAATCCTGTCTCTGTTAAGTGTTCCAGAACGCTGATCATTCCATGCATATAACAAAATGCATCTTCCCATCTGTTCTAGCAACAACTGGACCAACTGCCCTATGCCTGGTATATTCCCATAATAATACTCTAGAAGCAACGTAATATTATAAAATACATAGTTCACTTCTTTTAAAAATGTCTCACTGTGGAAATCTTAATCTTAACTTGGAAATAAGGGTCCATAGTTTTGTCAATTCATTTCGATCTCATAGTAAAAAGATGGGCTTTGTGTTCTCAAACATTCATGTATTTAAATACTGTTGTTTTTATATCCCTATAGAAAAAAGGTGCACCCTATATTATAGAATTTCATTGTCACAGTTGTAGCTTGTTTATAACTCCTTCCATTGCTTCGTGAACTGATTTTTAAACCACTTAGGGACCGATTCTAGTTGACTATAAGCCGGAAAACGCTTATTCAAGTCAATGGTTGGTTTCATCCAACCCTTGTTTATAGAATGATCTCCTTTTTCCAGAAGACGCAGCTGTTTTTGAATAGATTGACAGTAGTTGGTTGTTTCATGAAAGTTTCAGATGCATGTGATCATGCCAAATATCCAGTCATGTCAATGTCAGATTTTGCATGATCACGCCCATTGTGCTTCCTTGAAACTACCCCCAAGAGAAGCCTGTTCCAAATGGCTCTGGTAATAGTCAAGGATTTAAAAAAAAAAAAAAAAGCTAGAGTATACATTTAAGTTTTCACCAAGACCAATAATGTTAATATAACTGGAGAATATGTATGTTAACTGGAAACATATACGAGTAAACTGTTTTAACAAATGTTCCCATGTTTAAAAAAGTGAAGTGTTGACGAAATCTACTGTACCACCATTGTGCCTTTAGAGCCTAGAGTATCCCACCTTTCAAAGAACAAGGGAAACCAGCTGTGTGATCCACATCAAAGACCATAAAAACCTTAATCCCCCCTAGCCCCAGCAATCCATCTATTGTTTCAAAAGTCAAATGTGATTATTCCATTCCGAGCCATTAAAACCCAGCACTGACAATATTTTCTTCTCATCCACTCACAAATAGTTTAACAGCTAAAAATAAAAATGACTATTGAAGACATCTCCCTAAAACTTTAAGCCGTATATAACAGTAAGGCAACCTTAGACTCCCCAAATGACCTTTTAATGCTAAGCTGTCATCAGTAGTATTCATGAGTTATTTTAACACTTGATTCTTTAAACAATAATGTCCTAGGGTTATGAAAGCAGTGCTATCTGAAAGGACTGAAGACTTAAGAATGCTCCAGTCTGGGACCACACAGGTAAAACAGATTAGAATATTTTACCAGTGCCTGCTTCAGATATTTACTGTTCCATCTGTGTTACTGGCAACACATAAAAAGATTTGTACACTATCAAGTGCCAATACATATGGAATTAATGCATAAAAAAACCCATTATATATCAAATGGAAATATTACGGTGTGCTCATTTGCATGTAATATATATACATATATATACATATACACACATACACACACACACACACATATATATATATATCAAAGACAACACAAAAATTAAGTAGCACTAAAGAGGATGTGAAATAACCCTAATAAATGATAAATTATAATAACATATTTAAAATATTAAAATAAATTAAAATTACCACAATTTAACCTAATAATATCTACAAACCATAACGTGATAGTGAAAAAAAAAGGAAAATCCAAATTGAATGTTCCACTCAAACAAAAAATCCAGAGAGAAATATAGTCCCAATAGAAGATCCAGGGAGCGTCTTTGCAGCTTTAAGGGGAGTGGTATAGCCAACCACTTTTGGAATCTATGAACAAAAAACAAACAAAAGCGCATGCTCCATAGCACGTAACTGAGTAAAAAATAAGGTACATTTATTTAAAAAATCAGCAACCCATAAGAATGTGCACTTACAGGATTTCAAACAGAACCATTCGTGGGAGAGATCTCTATTGTGGTCATCTGCGGTGGTAGGGTGAGTCCTAGGTTTGCAGAGTGGATATAAACAGCCCAGGTTCACCATGAATTGGCAGCAAGATATAAAGGCATCCAATTCCTGCACGTCCTTTGCTCCCTCATAAAATGATTGCTAACACTTGAAATTACCGCCAGCCGGAGAGCAGGAAAGCCAGGGACTCCAAATACACCAACACAAACGCGATGACGTCACAGCTCTACGCATTTTCTCATATATATCTTGATGTTAAAATGCAATGTACACTATGTTTCACCTAATGTTATGTAAAGGTCATTTGCATTGATCATTATTATAGGAGAAGTAGTGGGATTTAAATGAAGTACAGTATTACTGATGGATATATATATTAAGGTACGTATCAACTTACACCTTTGTTTCTTTTCTACTGTTTGTTAATGTCATTTTTATCACCAGGGCCAAGCTGGCATTCACCTCGTCTGCTTAGGAAAGAAGCATCACATTTAACCAACTTGAAAAACAATTAGTCAATCTGGCAAGACACTAAATGGTGAGGAATAAAACTATTAATGGAGCTCAAGCTACTGTGGATGAAGAGTTCATTTGGAATTGGATCAAAGTTGTTCCGGTTAAGAAAAGCAGATTGGGGTACTTCACATAGCTTTGGGGATTCTAATGCATGTCTAGATCAGCTGTTCATAATGACATGGAGTGAGATAGTACTCATAGGAAAATCGGTCTTTACAACATCTATACATAATAGTTTACTATGTAGGGTATGCGCATGGGTGGCTGGCAAGCACCAATCGCTGGCAAGCACCAACCGCGCATGCGCGACCTGGGCTCGCTGACTGGCAAGCTCTGTACACACATGTATGGCTGGCAAACTCCATACGCGGATGTGCGGCGGGCTTGCTTAGTTCATGCATGCGTGGTCAGTGCTCGCTTTTCGTGCATGCTCGCCTTTTGTTCGTGGTATGCACTCGCTGACCGGCAAACTTCTTAGGCCAAGTTCAGGGTGGCTGCTACGGACACTTGCGGCCGTGCACGCCTCCCCTGCGTGCTCCTGCAGCCTGGCAAAATGTGTCCAGGCTGCAGGAGTTGGGTCACAGCGTTTTAGGGGTGGGGCAAATGTGTCACGGAGCCGGTTTGCTGAACCAGCTCGCGTGACACGACTGCCGCCCCAAATATAATTTCGGGTTGCAGCGGCAAAGTGTAGCAGCGTCAACGCTGCACTTTGCCGCCGGTGGAGTTTTCAGTGTGAACACTCCCACTGAACAACCCGAACTTGCGACAGACGTGCGCGCGCATGGCCCATAGCAGCCACCCTGAACTCGGCCTTACGCGTGAACAGAAAGCTCCGAACACGCATGCGCGGCCAGCAAGCTTCGTTCACAAATGAACATCAGAGCTCGCTTTTCTTTCGCAGTCAGTACTCAACTTTTGCTCATGCGCGGTCGTCGCTCGCGACATGTGTCCCTGGAAGAGTATGCTCACTCTAATTATAATTAATTAGCACCTCAGCATGTAAAGTAATTTTAGGCATTGCATGCTAAAAACATAACCCCCCACCCCCACCCCGAGTATAGGAAACTGACGCTGCTTTAGACCTATTGCTCTTTGGGTCTGTATCATTGTGCTACACAGCTCTGTGCACCCTAAAGAATAATGTAAAACATTTCCTTGGTGATCCCCCTGCCTATTAAGCGCCTACCGTCGAATTTCAGCTAAACAATAGGAGTTAAAAATGTGCACTGACTTTTATCTCCATTAAACTAATGTTTAAGTTAGCTGCATTTCTACATTGCCAGACTGCTTTGCTGTTGCTAAGAGTGACAGCACATGGGGGTTTTTTTTTAGCTGTTTTTATCTCCTGTTTAGAATCTGATGCCAAATATTACAAGACATAGAAGTATCAGCAAATTCCTCCTTCTGGTCTTCTAATGTACATTACCAAAAATTGTATATGGAAGACTTAACTATCTCATTGGTCTGCAAGGTAAGCAATCATTTACTTGACTAAGAAAAGGGTTCTGAGGATTAGAGTTTCTGAATAATGACTGCAATCCAGACGTATTTTGGATTTAGATGAGAAATGATCTACTGTAGAATAATTCTTAAATCTAGGACCTGACAATAACAAAAAATGATATTAAAGCTAATTTAATGTACAGTACATCAGAACAAACCAGTCCTTTATATTCCCTTTAACTGGTCTGTTAGCAACTTTAATGATAAACTTACATAACACACTCCCTAATATCCACAGCCCCAAACCTTAAGGCCTTGATTATACCGGCGGCGGCCGGGTGTGCGCGCTCCCTCAGGGCGATGAAAGGCGTGCCGGAGGCGTGGCCATGACATCACACGAGCGGTTCGCCCTCATTGACTGAACTGCTCACGTGACGGGCCGTCGCTCCTGAAAATCAATTTTACAGATTCTCTCTAAATTCTCAGCGCTTGGCACCTCAATCACGCGCACAGTCGTGTGCACTTAGTGCGCGCTTATTGGAAAACTGATAATTGTTTTGGCGGCATGAGGAGTCATGCGCTCCGCCACTTTGGGTATAATCACGGCCTAATAGATTCAGCAGTGTGGCTAGACCAGGGGTGCACAAACTGGGGGCGGGGGCACGAGATTTTCTGCGGGGGGCACGGCGGTTACAGAGGTCAAACCCTTCCCTGAAGGCATTTAAATTAAATTACCTAAACTTTCCAGTGACGCGTCACCATGGCTACCCGGCGTCACGTGTATTAAGGATCTGTCTGGATAGCCAACATGGCTGCTGACAGAAAGTGACCTCTCCTCCTTACCGAAGCTACCGTGGCCATCTTGCTTCCTGGCAATTTCTGCTCCACACTTCCTGACAAGAAGTTAGCCTATCTCTGAACATCATTGCCAGCAGCTGCTTCTGGCCTTTAAGTAGCAAGCAGTTACTCCCTCAGATTGCTCGTGCAAAGTACTATGTACCTTGTTCTGCTTGAGCTCTGTCTTTGCCTCTGCGATTACCTGCTTGTGCTTGAACTTGAACTATGCCTGGACCTGACCATCTCTGCCTGCCTCGACCTCGGAATTGGACTTGACTACCCCTGCCTGACTGGGACCCGGAATTGGACTTGACTACCCCAGGCCTTAGATCCCAGGCAAAGATTGGTGTATTACTCCGTAGCTTTGCCCACGGGTTCGTATCCTGTGTTGCAGTTAGCAACGTTACAACGTGACGCAGCGTTGCCATGGCATTACCCAGCAGCAGCCAATCAGGATAGAGGAAACTGCCTATCCCCCCCTTAGCAAGTGCCCTGTTTTCTCCCTGCTCTGGATGATCGGGGAAATCCAGTGGTACCTTTTTGATCCTCTCATTGACCCCAAGAGTGCCGCTGAGCCCCGGTTCAGAAACACTGGAGTAGAGAGCTAATAGGAGCATTTTTGCAGAAACAAATCTGAGCGTCTTTACCGATTGCGCTAACTTTTATTGATCAAAAATGAAAATATAAGAATAAATGCCTATTTCTGACATGTAAAGAATTACCCTTTGTGCGGGATTAGTTTTCTATCAAATTTCTGGGAATTACGATGAATTGTGCTCATTGCAATTGTAACATCAAGTTACAGAGCAGCTAAAAAATGCTTAGGATAACAAAACATGACAGAGGCCGTTAGTTAAATTTCCTTCCTCTATTTAAAACCAATTACATGAAAATAGTGGAAAATACTTTTTAAAACTCTGTTATGTTACAATAATTGTTTAAAATGGTGGTGCTATATCTAATATACTTTGACTGCTTCCCATTTACCCACTTGAGGGGGGCTGTTAAGAATTGTAGCCAACAAATGTTTAACCCCTTGTGTAACCCATTGACTGGCAGTAACTACTGCAATACAATGTAACTGAGTTCACACCTAATTTACTTAGGGTACTACTGGTTCTTGCTAATAATGTTTTGTTGAACCTCATGCATAATCCTAATGCAGAAACCAATAGAGAAACTATACCGAGAAGGAAAATACCCTCCTGGCTATTACTGTAGGTCAGGGGTGGATTGGAGGGGAAATCGTTCCCAGGGCATTTGATTTAACTGCAGGCCCTCTTCCATCGGCGTCATGTGACGTCACGTTGTCATGGCAATGCGTCACCATGGGATGTCACGTTGCCATGATAATGCGGTGTCCTGTTGGAGGAGGGCTGCTCCGGAAAAAGTAATTCTTCTAGAGGATCTGCTATCTCCCCTGGCAATCAGTTTAATTGTTGTGGTGAAGAGCGCGGGGCATCTGCACTGTGATACATAGTGCAGGACCGGCCCACCGCACGCCCGCACACTTGTGGGCAAGCCCAAATACCTGATAGGTCAATCCGCCCATGCTGATGGGTAGATGCCAGCAGAAGGGGACATTCCACATCATCATCATCATCATCATCTTCATCTATTTTATGTAAATACAGGCCTACACTTAAGGGGGCATCACAATACTTTACAGTCATTTGGAGAATAACTAAAATTACATTTGTTACACATAAGTCAGACAGGAAAAGCCAGAGTTATAACAATACATGGTTGCACTCAATGAAAAGGGGTTATACATTCAATGCACAGACACCTCATGGAACGCCAGAGATCTGAACGTGGGCACATGCAACACCCACAGAGAAGATCAAAATTGTGCTAGAAGAGGTAGGATAGACCTGCAATGTGTTGATATAAGATGTCCTGGCTCAAGTAGCTTACAATCTATAAGCGGGGTAAGTTGAAACATTGGGTACAGGGGGTGCGAGGGCTGTTGAGTTTTAGAATGCAATAGAACAGCTGTAACATTATCAAACATTGGCGACAGTGACACCCTTTGGCTGCCCTTTGGCTGACATCTTTGGGGCAACTCAGGTGTTATGTCCCAGAGATTCTTTGGTAGAAATGAAAACAACAGCAGCACACAGTACCTCACGTCAGACATAGAGGCTGATGAACTCCCGGTGGTCTTTGAAGTGTCACGTGTCCTCATGCTGTTAACCTTTTCCATGCCGTCTTAGTGAACAGGGGCAATAAAGGCATATTGGGGATTATCTGTCAGGGATATGCCTTTGTGGCGGCTCAGGTGTTATGGCAATCATGGAGCCTGGGTAACTTGTCCTCTCCAAGTGCGGATTTAAAAAAATAAAACATTATTGCAAAGGAAATAACTACAGTTGATGTAATTCCTTTGCTATATAGGTCCCTGCCACAGCAAAGGGGTTATATAAATGTTAATATAAATTGTAACACTGAAGCATCTGGCACCATTTGGAAGATAGCCATGTCTGCTATCGGCACTCCCACAAAACTTTCCTGAGTGGGAAATTATCTCACGGGCACTGCTATGTTTTGATAAATATAGCAGGCATAGTAACTCACAGCTGAGATTAATCACTACTGGACTACATAAACCTGCTACTATTATACCGCCAGAGCAGCACTCAAGAAATTATGTTATTAAAGAAGCAATATACATACTCTATCCACTTGCGGGTTTCTTGACTCTTTTTCTCCCTCTATTGGTTTGATTACCAGTTCACCTTTCTTTTATATCCATATAATTTTTTAATTGTCCATTCTATTGGAGCATAAGGACACACTCACGCACCACTAAATAAAGTGAGTTTAAAAGTCTGATAGCAATTTGAATAATGGTCAGAGTTTTTAAACCCCCTATTCTCCAGTCAACCTTCAGATGTTTTACTCTGTACTGAGGACATATCACAGTTTTTCCCCTATGCAATAACGTGAGAAGTGGGGTAACACAGTTATTGATGCAACAGCTGTAATTCACTGAAATGCAAGCAGAAGTGTTGTTACCTGTGCATCATCCACCTTCTGACTTCATTGGAATAGGGGATGTTCTAGTTTAAACTTCCGATAATGAGCAACGAAGCACCTACTGTAAAATCACCTAATTTCACATGGATGAGAGTAATATTGCTTTGGTCAGACAACAGCTGTAAAACACATGCAGATGTGTCCAGACACTGTTTTTGATGCCTCGATCACTTGCGGCCGCTAGACCGGATTGCAGCCACGTGCGATTGTGGCCCCCGAAAACAGTAAGCGGCCCTGGAGGGTCCAGGCTCCTGAATGGGACCCTGCAGTGTTAATCCTTTTGGACCATCTGCTGGGAGAGAAAATTATAACTTTTTAGATGAGATGTGCAGCTGTCTCCAGGCGTCAATCCTCTGCAGTGTCTTCCCACAGTGCTGAAGGTAAGAGGCGGGCTGTATTTCTTTGTCAGCACCCTGGATGATATAGATGTCCGAATATGGGGCTCTACATCATGAGGGGGAGCTATATGACCATATTCGGCCATCTACATCATCAAGGGGGCTGGACAGGACCTTTAAATATGATTTAAATTCAGAAGCATGGACTCTTGCAGTGTTAATCCCACCTGGGCCGCAAACCTTACTGTTTTCGGGGCCACGGATTTCAGCACTTTGGTCCGCAGCACCAAAAACAGTAAACCTGGCCACATCTGTAGATAGCGTTGAAGATTATATAGAACTCCCTACACTGGATTCACATAGCCTCCAGAACAAAAATTAAAACCCTACAGTAGCTGTGACTTGCAAAGCTCTCAAAAACGCTGCCCTCTCCCTAACATCTCAGTCATCATCCGGAAAAATAAAGCCCTAAACGCCCCATACGTTCTTCCCACGACATCCACCTTTCCTCCTGCCTTATTTACCTCCTCTCACTACCCACCTACAAGACTTCTCCCGTGCTAACCCCTCTTCCTGGAATTCCCTACCATGCACCGTCAGACTCTCTTCCAGCTTTCAGACTCCAGGAAAATGCACCTTTTCAAGGAAGCCTATCTGGCCCACCGCCAACATCCAACTCCTCCCCTTCAAACCCCATTGCGACCAGCTGTGTGGCTGAACCAACCTCCACTTTTTGTAACACCCGCTAACCTTCCCACACTCAAACCATAATGGGATCATCTGTCGGACTGGACCATACTCCATCCCACAATGAGCAGCCACTTTACCTTTTGTTTAAACATTACCCCATATTCCCTGTAGATTGTAAGCTCTCATGAGCAGGCCCCTCATTACCTTTTGTATCAGTCTGTGCATGTTTGTTTTTATTTGGTATGTAGCTCGGTTTATGTAATTAGAAAATCTCTGTACCCCTATTGTACCGCACTGCGGAATATGTCAGTGCTTTAAAATAAACAGCAATAATAATAATAATAATAGAGAGAACACAGAGAATACAGATGTTTTATTATGGTCTGTCTGCTTTAAAAAATAATTACTAAGGAGTTACTTAACCGGAGTGTCACCAGACCCCTGACACTTCCACATCACGCAATCGCTTCTGGAGCGATCACGTGACACGATCAGACCCCGAATAAAGGAAACGGAAGTGGAGGGAACTTTTCTTTGGATCTGGCTGGCCGCGCCATCATACCGAGTATATCAACATGGCACCGACATTGTTTAAATACAAATCTATTTGTCTAAGTCAGGGGTGGCCAACTTCAGTCCTCAAAGGCCACCAACGGACAATAAATAAGCCATTGATTGAGCCCCCTGTGCTGAAGCAGGGATATCCTTAAAAGCTGACCTGTCGGTGGCCCTTAAGGACTGGAGTTAGCCACCCCTGATATAAAAGTGTACTCGGCACCAAAACTGGTGCAAAAGGGGTGACAGAAACAGCATCAGATTTATCAACATAAAAAAAGATCCCGTAGAAAGAATGGTACACCTGGTATAATTTTTATGTACCATATTTTCTCTGGTTTTCCAGCTGTTTATAGAGAAGATTGATTTAACTGTGTTAATATTATTTTTTTGCATGCATGCACATTTATACTGCATACCATTTAATTTGTAAAACATTTTGGGGGGGATTGCTAAATATGTTCAAATTCAAAAATAAAAAACATTAACACACAATGCATACATGAATAATGAGTTAATGAACATATATTATAGGGGAAACAATGGTTATAAAGATTAAACCATTCATTAATAACAGTTTCAATGCAACCCAGCACAGGTGGTAAGATACCAGTTTGTTACAGTCTAGGTGAGCTGATTTACATAGAGAAGTGCCCCGTTTCATTCTTGATTCACTATGTAACAATCTTTGCGCCTGCATACCAATGGTTCATGTTGCATCAGACTATGCTGTATTCTAAAAGGCATGCATACGTTCTTGTTAATAGAAAAATTTATCACTTTTCAATTTTGATGTCCCATATGGCTTCAATAAATGTAAAAAGGCCATAGAAAATATGTTCCCATTCCTACAGCATTGTCTAATTTGGAAAGGATATTGTTCACATGTAGAAGCAAAGAGGAAATGTAATTGCAATGCATCAAGGTTGGGGGCTGTATTGGAAAATAAGACCACATTACTGTTCGTGAGCTAGACATAACCTGCTACCTTATCTTTAACGCACCACACAATTGTTGGTGTAATATGTATTATGGAAGTAATCCACTGTCGGTGACCAGCCGCCCAATCCAAATTTGCTGTGATGTATGTCGTGTTGTGAGTAGAACGGTGCAAAGGGATATTATATATAAATCATGAACAACTGTGTATGTAGAGTAAGACACTCACATAAGATCCCTATAGCATTGCACTCAAGCTACGTATAGTATATATATTATTTTAGTGTGACTCAGTGGTCTTAGAATATAAATATTATTTTTCTTAAAGGAGGAGGTATCCGTTATATCTCATGAACACCAAAAACTAATGTATATGGTACCCAGTATCCTCCCACAAATACAGAGAAAAAGCAATAAAATATTATTCATAAACAATGACGCATGTGAAACTATTTACAGTGGTGTTAAAATCCCCATTGGTGAGGCAGCTCAAGATTCCTGGATATAAAGTAGGTATAAAGGGATATATCCAATCACTATTGGAGTATGTCCAGAATCAGGGATCAGTTAATGCATAATGTAAGAATGGCATATAACAAAATCCCCCATATGGCTCTGCAAGCTATTCAAATGTAAAACCTCATCTGGAAATCACATCTAATGAGAGGCGCAATGGTAAGCAGAAATGCACTCTCAAAAGAACCAGAGAATGTCCCTCAATCGAGAAATAAATAAAGGATCCCCCCCCCCTTACTGGGAGCAATGGAGGCTGTATTATGGAAGTAGCCAGTTGTACCACCTGTTAAAATAACCATATTATATTGCTCGTGCAGCACCTGTTACATTATGAGTTGCCTTCACTTTTATAAACAACAGTTCAAAAGATGCTAACCTGGCAAAGCTACAGTCAGAAATCTTTAATCTCATAGATAAGTGAAAACAATGTTTCCTGGCTTGCAATCCATGAACATGAAAGGACACAAATGTCAAATAAATGATCATTACTCTCAAACGTAAGGTAAATATTAGTCATATTTAGATCTTGGAGGTGCATTAACACATACACATATTTTCTAAAAATAGCTGCTACATGGTCTTTTCAACGCCTGTTTATTTTTTATTAAATACACAATTCTTGATTTATTGATTTTAAAGACGTTCTTATCTCAACGCAACATTTGGAGAATTTGCTCTGCTCTTTACAAAAAAAAAATACATTGTTGCTGCTTTACCCGTCTACCTTATTTATACATAAACTTTGGTTAATATTTCACAACCTGACTCAAAGATGATAATTTTCCATGTGTGGGTGGTACACAATATATAGAATAACAAATAAAAAAAAGAACCTGGACTGTGAAAATGGAAAGAATGCAAGAGAAAATGTATTCTAACTTGAAACCCAGTAATGCATATCCAAACGTATTTAAGGACTTCTACGAATACAAGATCACATTTGTGGGATAACCAATAAATACCCCACCTAAAGAGGAAATTAATTTGCTCATGTATAGAATTGCATTCTTTATTTCTAAAACCTTTTGTGGCTTAGGTTACCAATGATAGGTATGGCATTCACTGTAATAATTGGTAAACCTAGATGATTTAAACCAAAAGCATACCCACAAGCACTGGTACAGTACCTTGATTTATTTGTTAGTACCTACAAAAGGGTTGGCCACCTCTAGTCCTCAATGGCCACCAACAGGTCAGCGTGATGATAGGGGTAGATTTGGCTGCTTTAAATAAAAGGTTAAACCCGCCATTATCCCTACCAGTCAATGATATGATGTAGTTATTTATGTATGTACAGTTTATTGTACAAGTCCTATATATTCCTCTTAAAGTAGGTAAAACAATAATGTACAGCTCTGTTCAAGAGTAGGGATTTGTAGAGGTTAACTCTCTCTTGCAACAGGAGCTGTAATCACAGCAGAGTTGGGTATTGTATGCTTGGACACAGTGATGGGATTAGGCCATTGTTGAGGAACCAATAAGAGGTCAACACATGCTGAGTTAATTTGCTCTGCAAGAAAGCTGTAAACCCTGGGGCTGTATCTGTTTTGTTTGCCTCTGGAAGGGGCTTGTATGGGCATTGTCTTGTGTCTGCCTGCATCCTGTGGACTATGTTAGGGATATAAATGTAGGAAGAAGCTAGTGGGGAGCGCAGATGTCACCATATGTGGGGGAAAATATATATGTATGTATATATATATATATATATATATATATATATATATATATATATATATATATATATATATATATATATATATAGTGTAGTGTGTTTAATCAGATTCAGCAATCAAATCAAGGAATCGCGATTGGGAACTCGCACTTTCCCAGGGAAGAATCAGCAGTGGATATGTTATTGTAGACTCAGTCAGTGTGAAATGACAGGAATCAGCAGCATATTTCCATCCATAGATCATGCACAAGGGTTGGATGCAATTAAGAGAATTTTAATTGAAGACGTAAATATGTATGTAGAACAAATAGATTTTATTTTAGAAGGGATACATTTTATATTGTCCAAAAATTATTTCTCTTTTAATCAAGAATTCTTCCTACAACTCTGTGGTACCGCAATGGGGACCAGATTTGCACCAAGTTATGCGAATTTATTTATGACCATATGGGAACTAGACCATATTTGGTCCTCGCATGAATTTGGTGCAAATCTGGTTCTCTGGAAAAGATATATCGATGATGTGTTTTTTATTTGGAATGGCGATGAAATTTTATTAAAACAATTTTTAGAATATATTCATACAAATAATTTTAATTTAAAATTTGTATCTAAAATTGGAATTTTTAGACCTTGAGATTTATATTGAGGAAAATACTATTTTAACCAAAACATTTTTCAAATCGGTTGATGGCAATAACTATATATTATAGTAGTTGCCATCATCCAAGGTGGATTTCTAATGTTCCTCAAGGCCAATTTATGAGGATAAAAAGAAATTGTAGCAAGACAGAAATATACGAGGAACAATCAGAAGTACTAAAGAATAAATTTATTGAAAAGAAGTATAGTCCAACGAGTATTAGAGAAGTAAATCGAAAATAGACATGCTTGACAGGAAACTTTTAATAAAAACCCCTACTAGTAACAAAAAGCAAAATAAGATAGACTTTACGACCAGCTTTATGACCCAATATAATAGAGAAGCAAATAAAATCAAACATGCTCTAAATAAACATTGGCACATTCTGCAGAATAACCCTATTTTGGGAAGTGTAATACCAGCAAGGCCTAACGTTGTTTTTACCAAAGCAAGGAATTTAAAGCAGAAATTAGCTCCTAGTGTCCTGAAAAGTAAAAGAGAGGACATAAAAGATAGTAACTGGTTAAAACACCCTAAGGGATTCTATACGTGTGTAAATTGTAAAGTCTGCGATTTTTGTTGTAAAGGGATAAAAGATACTTTTAAATCTAATATTACAAAGGAGGAATTCAAAATTAAACAATTTATTAATTGCAATTCGAATTTCGTTATTTATTTGTTAGAATGCCCTTGCGGCTTTCAATACAAAGGACAAACTACTCGTGCCCTGAAAGTCAGAGCACTGGAGCATATAGGAAACATAAGACAAAAGTTAGACATACACAGTGTTCCAAAACATTTTAATCTTTTTCATGCTTCTAATCCAAAGGATATAACCGTTAAAGGTATTGAACACGTCCCCCTTAATTGGAGAGGTGGTGATCGTACTAAAGAATTAATAAAGAGAGAGACATTTTGGATTCACAGGTTAAAAACGTTAAGTCCAGCAGGCTTTAACGCAGATATAGAGATCAGTGTTTTTATATAGTTAATGGATTCAATATCACACATACTGTGTGTTTCTACTTTCTTTGTCTTTACCTATTGGTTTTTAGATATTTCCAGTGCTCATTATATTATATTATTATATAGAACATTTCATCTAATCCCTCTTATGAATATTGAGGGCGAGATATATATATATATATATATATATATATATATATATATATATATTTATTTTATTTTATTTTTTTCTTATTAGCTGGTTATATATTAATGTTTTTTTATACATGTTTTTTATACAATTTTTATATAGTGATTTTTTAATATTTTTAAGGTATATTATATGTATATATATATATATATATATATATATATATATATATATATATATATATATATATATATAATATATATATATATATACTTTCAAATGTATTTTTGACATATTTATGTGTATTATATTATTGGACTTATGTATTAGCATATATTATAAAATGCTACACTAATTCTGTATTTTTTGCTTTCTTTTGCTCCCCTTTTTCTTTCCTGCATCATTCCGTTTTATTCCCCTTATACATGTGTTATTTTGAGTGTTATATACTGAATATCAGCACACAGATAGTTACCCTAAGTATACAGCTATCAGTCCTTTGGAAACAGTACAACCAGTTTATATATAATCATTAGTTAGCTTTTGTATGTATTAGTTAGTATAAGTTAGGATTTTCATGTATTTTTTATGTATTTTTGTTTAACCATTTTAAGATTGTTTCATTAAAGACATTGTGTTATGTATTATTATATTGCCAGATTAGGACGAAATAGTAGTCCCGCCCATTAGCCAATCACCAGTGATTATTCCAACCAATAGCAAGTGGTGAATTATCCCTCCATCCAATCGGAACCTAATAGAGGTATATATATAGACTATGAAGTGTAATGCAACGACGAAGCTGCTAAGCCAGCGAAACGCGTCGAGTTGAATCTGCAGCAGCTTGAGAAGTTTTTCAGCATCTCCCCCTCCACCCGGTGATTTCATCTGTGCGATTGATCGCAACCGGAAGTGACGCGACGGACCGACCGGGAGTGAAGCGACGCAACTTCGGGAGCAGGGCTGGTGGCATGAACAAGCTGCGCATCTATATTGTTACGTGTCTATGCACATAGTGATAAATGTAAGGGCAATACTTATTGCCTTGATAAATATCTAACTGGAACATGCAATGTTGCACTAAGTGTGTTCTCTTTTCACATTGAGGAAATATGCTGCTGATTCCTGTCATTTCACACTGACTGAGTATACAATAACATATCCACTGCTGATTCTTCACTGGGAAAGTGTGAGTTCCCAATCGTGATTCCTTGATTTGATTGCTGAATCTGTTTAAACACACTACACTACATATATTTTTTTTCCCCCACATATGGTGACATCTGTGCTCCCCACAAGCTTCTTCCTACAAACCAAGACAGGAGGAATTGGATCTTCTCCACAGAGGGTTGAACAGCGAAGTTCACTATGTTATTTTAATCACTTATATTTATGAGCACTTTAAATATTTTTTTATAAGATTTATCACTCACAGTTTATTGCACCTCTATTAGAAGCGCCTCACATTCTCTGTTTTACACTAGGGATATAAATAACCTAATTGGTGTATACCATTTTGGGCTTCCTGGCCCATCTTCAACCCCAATAATCTCATCAGTTGGGTCTAGGGTCGTGTACAGAGACCAGGACTATTGTTCCTACCCAGACAAGCTAGCATCTCCCTGATTGGGACAGGGGTATAAATGCTCCCTCTCCCCAGCATCAGCAGAGTCATTCTAGCCTGGATATTCTTGGTGAAGACTGTGTGTTGACAAGGGACTGAAGTAGGCCCTGTAAAGGAAGAGCTGACAGGGAGTCAGCAGAAAGAAACGGAGTAGACCCAGTTCAGGGGCCTGGAGAATCAAGTGGAACTGCAGTCTGTGTGTGCAGCGTTGGCCAGAGCTGCTTGGAGAGAAGCAACAGCAGGGAATTTTAAATGGCTAGCCAGCGGCGAGCAAGGCAGTGCTGCCCATACAACTCCATTCAATGCATTCAATGATTACTTTGTGGGGTGTGCCACTAACTTATTAGCGAAACGCAGCCCAAACCACAAACCTGAATCTCATCCTGGGAGTGCCCACATAGCCCCAGCCCCTCCCAACACTGCCCACAATTTTCAATTTGGCCCAGTATCTGAAGAGGAGATTACACAAGCGCTCCTCAAACAAAAACTAAGCAGCCAATGCGGGCCTGATTTACTACAATCTATGTTCCTACGACTTGGTGCCCCAGCCATTGCCAAACCAATTGCTTCCATAGTCAACTCTATCCTGTCTGCAGCCATATCCATAAGACCTGAAAAACTGCCATAGTTGTCCCAATCTTCAAAAGTGGGGATAAAAACACTGTCTCAAACTACAGACCAATCTCACTTCTCCCAATTCTATCCAAGGTCATGGAAAAATGTGTCCACTCCCAATTAAGCGATTACTATACCAAGACAAATTTCCCTAGCCAATTCCAATCTGGCTTTCGTCCCAAACACTCCACCATAACTACCCTGCTAAAAGTTTGCAATGAAATCCATTGTGGAATGGAACGGGGACAACTCACTAGTGCAGTATTCCTAGATTTTGCAAAGGCTTTTGATACAGTTGATCATGCTATCCTGCTTAACAAACTCCAGAGCTCTGGAATAGGGAAGCATGCTTTAAGCTGGTTTCAGTCCTACCTATCAGGAAGATCCCAACATGTGTCCATCTCAGGCTCTAACTCCAACCCCCTGGATATCACCTGTGGTGTCCCGCAAGGCTCTGTTCTGGGGCCCCTACTCTTCTCAGTGTTCATTAATGATCTTCCCACAGCTTGTAAGGAAGCCTCAATACACATGTATGCAGATGACACAATCCTATATGCACACAGCCATAGCCTCTGTGACCTTCAACACATACTTCAGTCTGACTTTTTGAGACTCAAAAAATGGATTTCCCAAAATAAACTGTTTTTAAACACTGACAAGACTGTAACAATGGTATTTGGGACCAAGACTAAATTCTTAAAGCTTCCAGCGACTGAGCTCCAGATTAGAACCAACGCTAACAGCACCCTAACCCCTGTCACTAGTTTTAAATACCTGGGCTTATGGTTTGACTCCCACTTAACATTCGGAATGCACATTGATACCCTGACAACCAAGACCTATGCTAAACTAGGAGTACTTTACAGGAACAAATCCTCCCTAAATCTCTTGGTCAGAAAGCGTATCGCACAGCAGATGCTAATGCCAATTATTGACTATGGAGACATAGTATATGGCACGGCACCTCAAACCCACCTTAGCAAACTTGACACCCTCTACAATTCAATTTGTCATTTTGTTCTCCATTGCAACTACAACACACATCATTGCGAAATGCTCAAAGAACTAGATTGGTCATCACTCGAGTCTAGGCGCAAAGTTCACCTTTCCTGTCTTGCCTTTAAATTCTTTATGGGCAAGCTACCCAGCTATCTGAACAAGCTCCACACCCCTACCACATGCAGCACCTATCACCTGAGATCAGACTCCAAAAGACTTTCATGGTCCCAAGGCTCAACAAAATATCCGGCCGTTCCTCCTCCTCTTACCGTGCACCCCAAAACTGGAACAACCTACCAGAGACTCTCACATCCACCACCAGTTTAAGTTCTTTCAAATCTAAGGCTGTCTCACATTTTAATCTGGTCTGTAACTGTTTCATTCGCCCATAATATATATTTTCTTTAACTGTGCATGCAATATCTTGTATATAATATATACCCTGTTCATTTATGTAACTGTATTTGTAACCATGTATTATTTGTCTTAACTCTGTGCCCAGGACATACTTGAAAACCAGAGGTAACTCTCAATGTATTACTTCCTGGTAAAACATTTTATAAATAAATAAATAAAACTGAGGACAGCGGCGTAAGTTGGGAATACGTATCAGGGTAAGATTCCGGATGGAAGTACCTGCACCTAGGACTTTAGGTTGTTCCCCCATTTACCCCGGTTGGATGAGTTTGTGTGTGTGTTTTATGTACAGGAAGTTTGTGGAAACTTTTTCCAATAAATTCACTTTTGTTCAACTTTGCAGTTCTGTCTCTTGTACTGATCCCTGGTGCAATTGTCCTGGTCTCCTATGACAGTCAGGATTTAAGGATATCGTTGACTGAGCCACCATTGCTGAAATAGGGAAATTCTTAAAACCTGACCTGTTGGTGGCCTTTGAGGACTGGAGTTGGCCACTTCTGACCTACCAGAATCTCTGTAGATTGTTCTGCTCCTGGTATAATACTACATACCAAGGACAGTGAGTCATTAAACTCTGTACATGTGTGCCATAGAGAAGGTGTGTGCGTCTGGGAGGAAGGTGTGTTTCTGGGAGGAAGGTGTGTTTCTAGGAGGAATGTGTGTGAACTTTGTGTCTGTACCACGATGACTATAGAGAAGTTGGGGTGGTGTCAATCATATTGTCCACTTGCCCGTCTCCAACACCTCTCACAACAGTTTGATTGACAAGAACTATGACAGTTGCTTGAAAAAACACCTGTCTAAGAGCAACTGGATTCTGAGTGTAGTTTATTTCACATGAGTAACTGGACAGGGTGTGATAAACTTCAAGTTACATTTCTTAATCTTACCTTTCTGTGATCAATTGACAGCTGGGATACAACCATCTGAAATCCTAACAAAACAATGGAACTGACCAATCTGAAAAGAAAAACAGCGTCTGTAAATGATTGGCTTTCCTGTATCTCGAATACTAACAACTCTCCAGGCTATCTGATGTAAAGATAACCATATAAAATACCAAGGACATTTCACTTAAACATTCCACTTGCATACTAGTATCTACTAGTGAATACAGATGTTGAATTCTTTCATAAAGACGTCTTGTTGCAGTAAAAAAATATTTTCCTCATTAAAGCTCTGAAAATGTATGTCATACAGAGCAGGGTCATGTGGAGAACGTTGTAATTGTAAAAAGGCTGTGGGCTAACACTTTCTGCGGTAACACAATATGTATGTAAACCATTGCCAATTCAAATTGCATTTAAACATTGAGACTCGAAGAATAGATATACAGTATATGCGCTCCGAGGAAAAATTATGCCTTTTTTTAGTTTTTTTTTGTAGGGGATTCATCTTAAATACATAAAATAAAATGACTCAAGTCCTATTATAAATTATACTATTTATTACAAACGCTCATCGGTCTAGTATGCAATGCCCCCTTTATCCACTCCTTCCATGCGGATCACGTGCAGTATGCATATTAAGAATGCAATAACTTAGCATTCAATCAGAAGTTGTTTAACTTGCTTTATGGAAAGTAATAATAGAAAGCCAAACTAATGTATAATGAAAGCTAAAACTTGAATACCACATTCCATATAAGCGATATAGTCATGTTCTTCTCTGCTTGGAATGATTCAGCGGTACAATGGACAGTACCCTACATACTGTATGGTCAATGAATAAAACACATTATTTTTTTTCTAAATATGTTTTGATCTCTTCCTAGATTCTTTTGTTAGGGGCTAACTGTTACAGGAATCTGGAAACAGGCCGATCTCCTTTGGAGTGGTCGTGTAATGTATATATCTTTGCAGACGAACATTTAGGAAGCTAAAAAGAACACACACAAAAAACAGTACTACAAATAATGCCCCCACCATTTATAACAAAGAACCAAGGAATCAATGCTAAACGTTTCTGGGAAACCCTACTTGCTTGTTCAGAAGGTTATAAGAAGTCCTGCTCCCTGATGTGGAAATGCAAAGAATCTTCTCAATGCTTTCCAACTCCCCCCCCCCCCCCCCTCCTCTCCTGAAAAGAATACCCCATTCCTCTCTGCAATGAAAATGGATGACCTTGTCTATTCAAAAACTGTGTGAATACCTTGAATCAGGTTTCAAAGAGTTACAATAGGGGGAATGCTTATTTTGCTTAGACCGTTGAAAACGATTTACATGCACAACCAAATATGGCAATTAAGTCAGATTTGCGGATTGCGAGCTTATAATATTTTGGTCGTGCCTTACACATCACTTGTGAGGTGTTCTATCTACCACTAGGCTATAGAGTTATTTAATCTAGAAATGATTGTTTTACATCCAAAATAGAGCAAATAAACAAACCACTTGTGAGCACTTTCACGTCTCAGACAGGTCTGCAACCCTGCTTTTCCCCATTATCTCTTAGCATACAGTGCTCCCACTGCAGCCAAGGATTCTGGGTAGCAGTGGAAGCATCCAACATAGAAATGCTGCTTACAGGATTTAACGATGCAATGCAACCATTCCCATTTGATACATCTTTTCATTTAAGATACGTTCAATTGGTTGCACACTTCCAGCATATGCCATGCCTCATCAATAAGGCATTATGTAACCTTTGCTAAAATATACAGTGAATGGCTAGTTTAAGCATTGTGTGCAGACTTCAGCAGATTCTCATCCCTAGGTGAAGAAATATTTGTAGGTTGAAACTTTCGGACATCAAGGCACAGACCAAGGATGAGCTGGTGTGAGTCTGGATACATTGTTAAAATGTGGGCTTGAAATCTGAGCCATACATACTGTTGGCCTACATATTTTTTCTTTATTCAGCCACCACAGTAAATATAAGTTTTAATGATAGATAGTTGCACACATTTTTACATTTTAACCTACTTCTTGGAAATGTGATGTGCATAATGTAATTTTAGTTATGTATCAGTAACCATAAAACAATAGCACAGTTGGACCATGCCACAGTTGTGTAAATGTAATGAACTCACCTTAAAGATACAATCAAACTCTCTGCCATGTTCTTGGGAAATGAAGAAGCACACAAGTGTGATTTAGCTTCCTGTGTGATAAGAACGTGGTGCTGATCTGCAGATAATGACTAGGAATTCAGACCTGGAAAAAAAAAAAAGATGAATTACAAGCAAGTAAATGCGGTGACCCATAGTGTATGAAGCTTACAGTGCATGAACCTCAATATGTCAGTGCTGGAGATGTCTGCAAGGAGTATGCAGCACTGAATCATTTCAGTAGTGCAAAGCCAACTATCGCTGCAATATGGATGTCTTCTCAGTCTCTGCAGTCTACTTGTTTACCAATGTGAACCCCCCCCCCCCCTCCCTGGATGGTGTCAGAGGTTATTATTAATGGAAGTCAGGGGTGCTCAACTCCAACTCTCAAGCCCCCCCCCCCTCTAACAGGTCAGGTTTTCAGAATATCCAAGCTTCAGCACAGGTGGCTCAATTAGTCCATGATTCAGCACAGGTGGCTCAATCAGTTCTGGCTTCAAAACAGGTTGTTCAATTAGAGCCTCTGATTGAGCCACCTGTGCTGAAGCTGGGATATCCTGAAAACCTGACCTGTTGCAAGGGGGGGAGGGGGGAAGGCTTGACGACTGGAGTTGAGCACCCCTGATAGAAGTGATGGCCTGTGCCATATGATTATCAACCATAATGTTTTTGGATCTATATCCCTTATGAAGAAGAATACCCTTTATTCAGTTGGGACTGTGAGCTTTGCACCGAGGCATGTTCACTTTTTTAAAGGGAAATCAGTTCTAATAGCTATACTGGTTCTGGAGAGGGGTACATTTGGTGTTGCTTGGGATACTTTTTCATGGATTGACATGAAAGTTCTTTATAGATGAAATTACAGGGCTTTCAGAACCTGATCAGAAGAAAACGGCAGAGTTTCCAACGCGGTGTACTCTACCATGTCATTAATGAAGCCGTTTTATGGCGGTCCAATTAAAGATATTGTATCTTCTAATATGTGATCAAATGTAAGTATTGTTTTTTTTCAAGGTTGTTACATTACAATCAATTTATTTACTGTTTCTAGATTGGTAATTCTATATAAACGAGTAGAACAGAATTGCAATATTAAGTCATCAGACTTATCTATACATATATGTTTGCTTACTGTGTAATTTCACACAACAGGTGCTTCATACATACAGGGGTGTACTTGTACGTGAAATACGTTTATTGCTTATACCATTGGGAAGGATATGCTGAACTGGTCTCCCAACTCAACTGTTAAACAGATATTGAGAAATTTTAAGGACTAGACCAGTGGTTTCCAGTCTTTTTTTGGTTAAGAACCCTATGTGAAATATTGAGAAACCCCAACCCTCTCTAATAGCGCGTCTGAGATCAGATGCATTGTAAGGAACACCAACCCTCTCTAATAGTGCGTCTGAGATTAGATGCATTGTAAGGAACCCCGACCCTCTCTAATAGTGCGTCTGAGATTAGATGCATTGTAAGGAACCCTGACCCTCTCTAATAGCGCGTCTGCGATCAGATTAATTGTAAATTCTTCTGTATTTGGAACAATTTTAAAATTAGCTGAAAATTACAGGAAACCCTTTAGGGATGCTAGGAATTCTGTTTGAAAAACACTGGACTAGACCCATTCACATTGTAATTTCAAACAATCGGGATGATTGATACCATAAATAATTTAGGTATAGTCATTTAGAGTTACTCTCTATCATCTTTCTTCCATATGTTATATGTGTGTCCATGTGAGAGAGCCAGCTGTGATGTAGATATGCAGAAAGACAGACAAACGGGCAACAGCTCCCAATTCTCAATTTACATTTATAACATTTTTAAAGGCAAACACGATTTCAAACATATGTGCCTGATTTTGTTATGAAGGTACTTCATCCCCAAGACCAATGAAACGATTGCTGTCATTAGTGCATATTTAGTAAGTAATACTATTCCATAGTATACCTTCCAGCACCAGAAGACACCTTACTGGTTCAAACAAATCTACTTAAGTACCAGCACTCACTGTCTAATAGCTAAATGATGAAAACAGTTGTAATGCAGAAAATACATTTACTAATAAAACAAACCAGAAATAAATCGAATGTGTTTGCAAATACCAGTATCACAAATGGACATGTCACAAAGTGTGGGGGGGGGGGGGAAGGAAAAGGGGAAAAAACATGAAACACAAGGAATATACACAAAAAACGGAGAACGTAAAGTATGCTAGGGGGGCGACGTTTCGAGGGACTACCTCTTCATCTGGCCCATTCCCCCTGGTCCAAAAGGTCCCAGAGGTACTTCCCTAAGCCTCCCTTCCCCTATAACTGGTCAAATCAGACACCCCTGAAAATAGATAGCAAACATACAGTGTAGGCTAAATACAGCTAATAGCAGGGCAGCAAGAATCCACTAAAGTCAATGCCAGTAGTTCAAGTACCACAAGACACTGTTGGCAATAGTACAGTAAAGGCTGAACACAGCTTGCAAAAAAACAGCTTGCAAAAAATCACCAGGAGTCCACAACAGTCAATAAAAGGTTAATGGGAATAGCAAAAGAAAACAGTAATCAAACCCTGTGGCTCTGCTCCTTGTGCTCGTGTGGAGTGCTGAGTGGCTTTCAATAATGCCCGTAATGTCTAACCATTTAGCCAATAATGTCATGTAACAGACGCACAGAAAAAAAAGTAAGATAGTGCAGGGGTGCGCAAAGTTTTGGAGCTGCGCCCCCTCTGTGTGACAGATGCAGTACTCGCGTCCCCCCTTCTCTGTGACCCGGCATCAAATGACACCACGGGTCATGTGACATCACTTGACATGACCCCACAGCGTCATTTGATGCGCGTTACCATGGCGATGCGTGCGTCATTTGACGCCGCGTTGCCATGGCGACGCGTCCAGAAGACTACAGAACCCCGGTAAGTTGAGGTTGCAGAGGCCTCGCACGGACCCCCGGCTTTTAGCAAATGCCTCGGGGAAGAGCGCAAGGCCGCTGCATCACCGCGCCCCCTAGTTTGCAGACCCCTGAGTTAGTGCATCTCCATTCGCCAATGTATGTAATGCGGCGTGTGCATCAACTTCTTTTTCAGAAAGAAAAAAATATGATGCTATGGAGTGGAGCGAGGGGCACCGGTTTGGATGTTGTCTGTGGCACACACATGTAAATGATATCATTAACCCATAGAGAAAAACTCTTGCCTCAGCCCAAGAATAATGAGGTGTGGTGCAAGGGAGGGAAACGGATACTGCAACAAACACAAAGAGAAACAAGATCCCTCCTTGGCTGCACTCAGTGCACCTCAATCTGCAGAGTGGGAAAAAATAAAACGTTACCTTTAATGAAAGAGTAAAAGAAATAGCTATATACACATACTGTAGATACAACTTAACGTACCAAAAAGTGCACTTTATATGAACCATATATGGGGAGATTCAAATCTTCAATATATAGCATTGCTGATGTGTTCAGAGGAGGATCTGGTATTATTTCTAGGATTGGTCTGTATTAGCACATAGTCTACACACCATTAAAGTATTAATATAGCCTATGTTAATTTATTCTTCTGTTATCTATACAGTTGGTGTAACTTAAACAAATCTGAATTGCCTGACAAGCTAAGAGGGGTCAATTAGTTCAATCATAGCATTTACAGGTTATATAATGCGGATATAAGCCTTGAAAGAAGCAATATAACTTTTCCCCTTTTTTCTTCTTTTTATATGTAAAGCCTGTGACAATGTAGAATTCTACATTCTTAGCTAAGATGGCAATCATTTGGTGCTCCTGTCATAAATCTTTAAAAATCCTGATTGTGTGCCTAACGAAATGGCCACCTTCTAACTATGTGCTACAGTCTGTGAAATTTTGCAGCGGATGTGTAACACTACATTACGAAGTGTAATACATTATTGTTGCAGCTTTCAAAGTAATAGACAGTCTGCTGTTTGGAACACAGCAACATATCCGTTTGTGATACTTCGCTGCCAAAGGGTAAAGCTCAAAAAGGTGTGTGTGAGAGTCTGTTTCAAAGGAGAAAGTGGATATATTCTAAATGGTTGCTCTAGCAACCAAAAGAATGATCAGTACATTTTTTTTTAATCCTTAAAAATAGTATTAGGAGCAAATAAAAATGTACACAGTATTATCTAACACTACAGAACCGATTTATTTATATATTTTAAAAAAAGGAAACTTGAAAGATATATATTAGGCTCACAGTTCCGTTTTGTTATAAAGGTTATCAAGAGCAGATTTGTTTTTTACCACCAGGTGGGTTTTGATGGAGTCATACTCCTTGAACGCAAAGTAGCACTATAGATTGCTTATTTGTGTGTTATCTGCTACAGTATCTTCTGAATATGATCATTATGGTACTCATTTATCTTAATGATAAATTGTCACTTATTTCCTCATTATGGTCAATATTCTGCCTCTATCAGGTACCCAAGCCTATCAGGACATAGAAAACCATCCCATTTAAGATCAGTAATCAGAGCGTTATTGGTATAGTTTGTGTAGGATTTCACATTGCATTAGGTGAAAACAATGCTACCTAATTTATAAGAAAAAAAAGTCTATACATCATTAGGCTGCGTCCAGGGTTGCAGCAGCCGTACGGAGGCGCGCTGAGGCTGAGGGAAAGCGGGTGCTTTCCCTGACCTTGGTTAACGTGTCGTCCGGGGGCGTGTCAGGGGACGGGCTAGTGACGTCACGGAGCTGGTTCGCCCTCATTGGGCGAACCGCTCACGTGACCGGCCCTGCGCATGCGGAAGCGTGCGTGAGCCCCTGCTAAAGCCGCTCTCATTGCGGCTGCAGGGGCTCACTGGTAAGCGCCAGCGCGCCTAAGCACGGGTGAGCGCCTAAGCGCTGACCATGCCCGAGGCCTAAGATTAGAGTAATAGTCTTCGTTCAGGGTATACAGATTTTAATTGACCATATTCAAAAACTGATCCTACACAATACAGTGTCAGTTATTTGTCAGAAAGGATGGTGGTGGGAGAAGGAATCACGAAGCCCTACATTACCCCCAATACAAACAGTGCTCTTGAGCAATAAAATTGGCTGTAGAGAAAGACAGCCGACAGTCATGGTGTTCTTCAAGTTATGATTACAGCCCTGGTTAGTATCATGGCGGAAGCAGGATGATGCAAGGTGTCTAAAACACCCTAGAGAAGCGTATCAATTTCCCCCCTTGCAATGTAGGGTGCCTCACAGAAGGATGTGTTGCTGTGGAGATAGAGACACGTGAGGTGTCCAATACAAACTTCATACAAACATACTCTCTCCCTCCAGCTCATGACGTCAAGACAGATGACAGACCATCGCGCGTTTCGCGTAAGGCCGCTTTTCAAAGGAGGTGTTTAAATAGCATTTGGTTACCATGGAGATTAAAAAAATTATTAACCCATTTGGGAAAATGTTTGTGTGTCACAATTTAACCATCAAAGTATATTGGTATGTCATAAGGCAGGATCTTATGTTTGTATATGATGAATACAACAAATGTACATATAGTTTATCTGTTGTCTAATCTTCTATATACATTTGAGAGATCAATAAATACTTAGAGTTTTGTTATTAGCTTAAATTAATCTAGGGTCAGTGTCAGGGTCAGTGTCAATCGGGTAGGGTCAGTGTCAATATTCTGTTTATATGAAAATTACTGATAGTATTATTATGCGGTATTATACACATTTAGGAAAAAAGACAATATAACAGTGTGGCTATTAAAATACTGTAATGACAGTATAAATGCTTAAAAAAGTGAAATATAAAAATATTCAAATAGTGTTTAAATCATTAATGTGTCAACTATCAGACTAATGTGAACTGCACAGCAGTTAAGGTGTCAAGAAAATGTGAAAGAGAGGGCAGGGAAAAGTACCTTTGTATTGCTATTAAATTACTCTGCGAACGGGGGAGTATATATGGATTTCACAAGAAAGGAAAGGACACACCAACTTCAAAGAGCACTGGATCTTAAATACGACATTACTCGTGTTCATTTAATATTTCATTTAGGTCTGTTGAATAAAAAAACTATTGTACACTCAATCGTCTCTGATTTAAAGAAAAAAAAATAATACTGATTTATTACTTTTAAGGAAAAGAAAGGAAGCATTGAGATTCTCTGCATAAAGATGAGCCTTTACAGAAAGAATCCTTGTGCCCCATGCTCCTTTTAATTTGGGTAATGGACTTTACGTATGAAAAACACTGCACAGTTGAAAGGAAGTTATGTGGCACTGAGCTTAGAAATGAAATGTCAGTGGATTAATCATTCCGTTTGGCCTTTGTGATCACGTTTTGTTCTAGTCTTTCAAGTACACATTGAGGCTCTCTGCAATGAGCTGCAGTAAAAGAACGTCTTTCTTTACAATGGAATGAAGGCAGCGAAAAAAAGTCCATCGGAGTCAAAAAAGAATGAATGACTGGAGATGATGTGCAAATGCACTTAACCCCTATAAATTCTACCCAGTCTGTCCTAATTGTATATCATGTATAAAAACTGTGTGCATCTTAAAAAGGATTAACAAAAAAAAGTAAGCAAATGCTGGTGTAATAGATGGTAATAGATCCTCCTACTGTCTCTCTAAGTTATGCCCACTTTCCACTTAGATTGTAAGCTCTTCGGGGAAGGGACTCCTTTTCCTATTGTTACTCTTATGTCTGTAGGGCTTATTCCCATTATGTGTTATATAAGGTCACAGGTATTGCTCCTGTGAAGCGCTATATAAAATAAAGACATGCATACTGTACATACAAGTTTACAATGCATCTTAACACTAATGTTCATTTGTCAGATTCAGAGTAGGGGATATATATATAGTTTTAAATCTAGAGCTTCATATACAGCTCAACCCCCTTTTAACGCTGTGCTTGGGGTCCAATTAATCACATTGCGTTACAAACGGATCGCGTTAGCAATAATGTACAACTGTATGCATTCTACAATAAAGTATTTAAGATACCAATAATCGTGTTGTAAAGTATTCATACATACAGTATGAAAATTGGGAGCCACGCTCGCATCGCGTTATAAGCGGATTCACGTTGTAACGGATCGCGTTATAACAGGGTTGAGCTGTAGCATGATTGAGAACAGTTCTAGTCATCAATATGTGAATATATTTTTGGGAATGATGAGGTGAAGTGTGGGAATTATATATTCTGGAGAGTTAATAGTAGTTACAGTAAGAACCAAAAATAAGGTACAAAAAAACTATTTCCTTTGTGAAAACGTTTGACGAGAATAATGAAATGATTTGTGAGTGCATCTTACCTGCAATATACAATCTTCTCCAAAGCAGGAAATCAAATACAAGATCTACAACACCTGGTATTAAATGGAAGTATAAACTGATTAAGACCACTGCATTATAATGCATTAACCAGAATTGTGACCAAAAAATACCACGAAAAAGATTTTCCATATAATTACCTATTTTATCTATTTCAACGAATCACATAAATACCTAAGGAAATCCTCATCAGCCACACATTTTCAACAACTGTTGTCAAAGACAGTGTGCTTCCAAAAAAACTAAAATGTTAGCAGGATCCTTAATAAAAACAGAGTTTGGATGCTCTGAACGGCAGAGACAAAAATATGCTGCTTGCATTACGTCAGTGATAGCATTGGCATACATATTAGGAAAAGAGACAGAACCGTTTTGGCCCCTACTTTGAGCTTCAACATTTGGCAACCAGCTTTCAATTTCTAGATTGAGTGGAATTTATTTTATACCATTCCATTACAACAACCAAATTCACAATAGACCACTGGCCTACAGCCACTTCTCCGGAGTAACAACAATGGCTCACTGGTAGATTGTGAAAACCAAGGTATTTGTGCTAGTTTATTTTTAATCTTGGCAGACGGCAGCGCTCCGCTGTGTGCCAATGAAAAGGTTGCTTAGTTGGTTAGAACTTATTATTTTCACTTTTTTTTCCCCATGAGCACGAGACCGCTTTGGAACAACAGCAGATTACACTTTGTTTTACTTTGTGCTCATTTGCGATGCCATATGATGCAATTGAACTGTTTGCATATTCAAGTTCGTTCAATTCGATGCCAACATTACACAACATGCTGCGAGACATGGACCAGCTTTAGGAATTCCCATTACAATGTGTCGTCATGCGAGTGGAAGATATGAACATTTCATGCTGGCAAGATCCAGCACAAGGAATGACTATTAATGTACTGTTAAGCATGTTGTAATCTATTTCTATTATTGGTAATATCTACGCTTTGTCCACGTAAAAAAAAAAAAAAGGGTGGAGGAAATTCTAAAAAAAAATTTGTCTGGATATTTTCACTTATCGATACTATAAATCTAAGTTGGATTCCGTTTTCCGTTTGTTTGTATGTCCGAAGCATCGATATCTCACAAACGGCACCACGTAGCACAATGAAACTTGGACTGTACATTCTGCAGCGGATTTGTAGGTCAACACAACTATTTTGAGGTTTCAATGTGACTTACCTCCCAAATTATGGACATTCTAAGTTTCCCTCGGTTAAAGCAGGAGCGGGGGGATGGGGGTATAGCTACTAAGTGAGGGGGCATGTCTTTGCCTGGATCGGGGCTGTGTTTGTGCTGTGAGATGTGCGGGGGAGATGTGCCAGTGGGGAGGGAGTGGGGGAGATGTGCCAGCTAGCGGGGGGAGATGTGCTGGCAGTGGGGGAGATGTACCAATGGGGGGCTGGGAGATGTGCCGGCAGCGAGGGGACATGGCACAGCAACGCGGAGCGACCGCCAGCGGGGGGGGGGGGGAGGGGGGAAAAAGACATGTTCCGGCAGCAGGAGGGGAGATACACACACACACACACAGACACAGACAAATCTCACCCCGCACAACATCCAGCAGTAGGGGGGGGGGGTGTCCCGGGAGATGTGCCGGCAGCAGGGGGGGGACAGACATGTATTCTATATTACATTCCCCTGACGAAGCCAGGCACAAAATCTAGTTCCTAATAAAGCAGAGTTTATCCTAGTGTAACCGACACACAAAAGGTGAAAATGTTACAAAATGAACCTGGGCAAATGAACATAAACAAAGCAATCAAATCAAAGCAAAATGTGTCAAGTAATAAAACCACAAGAGCTCAGTGATAAAAGATTCTAATGCAAATAACAAAACAAAATGCATTGAATGAAATAATACTGGGAATAATGAGGGTTTGCAACAGATGGGATGGAGACCTGCATACAATTTAAGAGCTCTATGGGTAAATTACTACTGAGAATAATGATGGTGTACAGCAGATGGGATGAAGGAGATCTGGACATATTTTAAGGCCTGTATGGGGAAATTGGCGTTAGAAGAATTTAGAAATGGGCTAAAGCCCAAGTGTGCAATTTAGAGCATGTGAACATCTTTCAAACATGTGTGCTCGGTCTTGTATGTGTCAAAATAAGTCCCTTAGCCAAAATAAAAACCGTATACTGTAGAACAACAGTCAAAATCTGGTAGAATAAATATTTTTTTTTCTTTTATTTAAAAGAAACCATGTTGCATTACTTAAACTAAATACATTATTATGCTAAACCAGAGATAAAATTGTAGACTTGCTTGACATGTTACATATCATTTTAGCCATCGTTTCTAGCATTTTCTTCCGTGCACAGCTTTAACACCTTCACACGCCCTTGCAAAAACGTGACTTTCTTCCATTGAAAATCCCATCAACACGTTTTCTGTTGGTGGACATTATTTTATCTTTTTTACTTAACACCCTCTTACATGAAAGCCTACAGTACTTAGCTGAATGTCCTGCACTGCCATTCTTGTTAATAAGGTTCCCACTCCAAGATCAGTAGGAGATCTGCTTAAATACTTCTTGCTAATGGTAGCTTAATATTTCATGATGTGAATTCCCCCAGACATAGCACAGATATCCAAATTGTGCATGTCACCTTGAAGCTTACCCCAACACTTAAAAGATGAGTACTGTAACATTTGGTATGGCTACCATGGGTGCATTGTGAATAATATTCAGCAACATCATTAGCTCATGTGTCTATCAAGTATGCTCATAAACTATATCTGTAAGAAAGCAGATAGGCAAGGCCGGAACCTAATTCCAAGTATAGACTTAGACAAAAGTAAAAGTAGATCAAGCAGCACAAGAAAAAGATTTCTCCGTTTTAAAAGGAATATATCTATATTTAACCATGAAACCAAACTCTCCAGCTTCATCCGGTTTATGAGAATAATCATATATCTTGCTGGAAACTGAATTTGGCTAAAGGTTCAGGTTATGACATAGCTGAGCACACATAGAATGACTGGAAGGAAGCCTTGAGCTGTTTTCAGCGCCAGTAGTCATCACTCACTGTCTCCGGACAGAGTAAGTAGCTTCATTTCACTAGAAGATTGTTGCTATAAAACAGAAGCTCGCAGACTTGAGGCGTTGCAGAAAGATTGATAATATGCCGTAATTATACAAGAAGACTCTAAAAATACCACTTGGGAGCACATTCAAATGTCTCAGGGAGGTCTGCAACCCTGCCTTTCCCCATCATGCGCTAGGGATTCTGGGTAATGATGACATGCAAATAAGTACCCGCATTGTGTCACTTTTTGCTTCTTGTCCATTTTGCATTGGACCCCTATAAGCTTATGGCTGCCGCATTACACGGCTTTTCAGCACAGCCTGGAAGACTACATGATCATTTAGTCTAAGGTGGAAATGTGATTAAATCATATGAAGTCCATTCCTCGTTAGCAATGCAAATGAAAAAAAAAGAAGGCAATTACAGTGATCAAACTCAAACAACTGCTCTACCTTTGCTAAGGTAAACTCAGCCTTTTTGGTACAAATGCAGCCTATATGATCAGGTGCTAAAAGCCATATTTACCAAGTGGCAGTAATCCATAAAGCATTTAGCACTGCTTAGTAAAAATGGCCCCAACTGTCATCCCATCAGTGCCATGGTGTGGTATGCAATGGTGAAGGTGCATTCCAGGCTAGGAAAGTTACACCTCTGTAGGATATTCACTTTCATTTCCATCAGGAAACAATTTACATGTATGTGTATGGTTCATTTTTTCCCCTCATAAAATATTATTCCTTGTTTATTTACATCCCTTTTAGAGCACCTTAATAAACAGCTTTAGGGAATAATGGGGAGACCGTTTAGCTAAAAGAAAGCCTGAAAAGATTGATAGATTACACTGTAGCAGGACTTTATGGAAAGGAGTTATTGACACTGCTTTTCAGATGAGGAAAATATTGGAAGCAAGCAGGTTGTGCTCCTAGAAATAGATATTATTTATATTTTCTGTTTTGTTCTAGGTTTCTGTTTCTGGTGATATGGTTAATGCAACACGTTTTGAAAGCTTTTATGGAGAACTCTTGCATGCCATTTTTTTAGATTTACAGGCTAAACAGATACCCTTGCCAAAGGGATTACTATAGCGAATTAGCTGTATAAGCAAGATACATTGGTACTAGAAACTTGCAGGCTCTCAGTCCAAGGCTCACAAAGCTCCTAAAACTAGTCTTGTCTGTAGAATGAGTTCAACCACAAACACTTGCCCCCTTTAACATCTCAGAGTGGTCTTCGCATTTATGGAGCAGTTAAAGCTGCCATTTAAAAAAAAAAAAATCCATTCAATATATGCATCAATACAATCTACACACTGACAAGTGATCAACTTAGTTGCCGATCGATCCGTTCTGCTGTGATTGATCGGCGAACATTCGGTTTGGGGGTTCACTAAATGGCTGTCAGTGCAGCAGAAGAGGATGAAAGATGCAATGTTCTCTGGGGACGATCAAGTGACCAGGCAGTCACTAGATACAATTGGTGCACTGCTAGAGAGAGGGCAGGGTCAAAAGGTGTGTGCCAGAGCCTGTTTCAGAAGAGGAAGGGGATGTGACTTTGTAAATGGTTGCTATAGGAACAAAAAATGCTTCTTACATTATAATACATTCAAAATGTCTTAACATTTATTTTTTAAATGCTACAAGTATTTTCTCATAGTATAGAACTGATTTTAAAAAATTAAAAAAAAAACACATGTAGGATATAGCTTGAACTGCAGCTTTACAACGACGAGTGCTACTTGTAAACCTATATATAAGAGGAGTATTTTAGGTATTGTCCCTGTAGAATCCATATATCCATACCCTCTGACTATATCTAGGTGTTTATACCATTTGCAACAGTGGATATAACCATAGTCCTAGCTGGGTTCTTGTACGATTCGTCCAATGTTATTAATCTTTGTGTTGTCTATATGTCACTGCTTGTCTGATATTCCTTATAAATGTAGTTCCTACTAAAGGTTAAGTTTTAATAAAGATACCGTTTCACACATTTTGATCCGAGTGCTCTCTCAAAGGGGCTCTTTTGTTGCAATTGCAAGTACTATCTATTTACACTGTATATCCTGCCCCTCCTAGCACCATTTCAATCACACACTAGACTGTAGCAAGAGCTTCCATCCCCCACCCCCTTTCCCTTCAACATATTTTTTAGATTTCTCTTGAAATATTAGGAAGGCGTCAACTGAAAGCTGAAAAATCAAGGTATCCTGGTCTGCTCTTCTGCAGTGTTTTATATCAGAGACGCCAAAGGGGTTATTCATAAAAGTGTGCCAGTCCACATCAGGCACTACTGCTTGGAAACTCTTATTCAGGTCTATGGTCGCTTCTGTGTGGTAGTGTTCAATAGGCACTATCGCAGCTGGCACAGACCTACTTGTCAAACGGTTGATACCACAGATTGGGGAATAAGGCCCTTAGTTACAAGCAACACAAACTAGGGCTGCTCAACTCCAATCCTCAAGCCCTCCCAACAGGTCAGGTTTTAAGGATATCCCAGCCTCAGCAGAGGTGGCTCAATCAGTGGCTCAGTCGAAGACTAAGCCGCTGATTGAGCCACCTGTGCTGAAGCAGGGATAGCCTGAAAACCTGACCTGTTGGGGGGGTGGGAGGGGGGGGTGTTGAGGACTGGAATTGAGCATCCCTGATCTAGACCATTACCAAAGACACTGACAGCAATCGTTTGCAATGGCATTTAAAATATCGTGCAGCAACTTGGAATGGGGCAGTGGCATATGTCGAATATGGACGGTGTAACCATGGGGATGCTGTTTTTATTGTAAAAAATAGATATATCTTTGTATGTTTGAATAACTCTGTTTATTGTATCAACCTTAAACTGTTGCTGAGGCAGCTAATGCCTTTCATTGACATTATACGAACTACAATGCCAGGAATGTATTGTTTGGGAGATATTCTATGCTCAAAAGATAAACATGTAAAAATATCAGACATATGATGACACAAATTAAGTACATTTAATAGGATACTGTAGTTTCTTTCAGCTGCAGAAAGAGGCACCTAGTAAGGCCTCTAACAGAAATCTTGGCGCCCCCCTCCGATCAGCACTCGCACCCCATTAACCCTGTCCACCCCACCGCGTCGTGCACTGGTGGTCCTCCAGGGAGCAGTGAGAGAAGGTTGATACCTTCTGTAGGGGAGGGGGGAGGATAAGGATGTATCAGTCTGGGACGGGACATATGGGGTTTGTCAATGGCTTGTGAGTGATAACAGTTGGGCGGAAGCGGGCCTGCTCCTTTCACTTGTCCTGGGCCCCAAAATGTATATTGCTGAGGTGGGTGCCTGGGGGGGAAAGGTATGGGGACTGTGGGGGAGGAGGGAGCAGGAGCTATAGGCTGGGGGGCAGGAAGGGCTACAACAGAGGGGGTGCCTTGTGCCTACCTGTAGCCTCAGAGTGTGGAGGTGTCCTATGGAGGTGCCTGCCAGTGGAAGGGAGGCCCTTACAGGCCTGCAGATCTGGCACTACATGTTAGGGTCTCTGGCAGGGGGACCCGGGACCCTTGACTCACCGGGCCCGGGACAGTAGTCCCAGCTGTTTCCCCCAGTAGCTGGCCCTGGGCAATACTAATAAATCTTTACTTACTGAAACTTCTTTGACATTTCCTACATCTTAAGGGACATCACAAATTCAAAATGTCTGCTATATAATGTAAGAATATCTATTTCTAATATATTTAATCTTTGTATAGGAGTATGATCTGTATTTATAACATATTTACTAGAAAAGAAAGGATCCCTTGTGCGGCACTAAGAGACACCCTCAAGTGTATAAAATAAACATTGAATTGTATAATTAAAAAATATATGTGTTTGGGAAAAAACAATGACGATAAACAGACAACAAATAAAATATATATTAAAAATGGAGAACGGCGTGTAGGCATATATATGCTTTTAGTTAAGTGCGTTATTGGTGTCAGTCTGTCTTAATAGATAATATCGTAACATCCACAGCTAATGCTTAGCACAGAGAGCACTCTTCTGAAATTAGTGGTGGATAGAGCATAGTCCCACCACTATAAAATTCTTACTGGTTAGTAGCAGATAAATATATAATATAGTATACTGTTCAATAAAGCTATATAAGGCTAATGGTGCTCAGTGAGCAGTCGGTTAGTGGTAGTGCCTCCCACCACTAAACAGATATTAATTTACTGTTTAGTTGGGTAATACTCAAAGTAGCACTTCAGTAAAGACCACAGAAGTGTCTACTCCGGTAAATAGCTTCAGGATTAGTTTGAGACATCGATGATAGTATCAGTTACTTTGTATTTATACTGAGCCCAAATCGCAACAGTTTAAGTTAAAAATATATTTCGGCAGAGCGCTCTTGCTGCCCACGGCTGCAGGCTCCGAAACGCTCTGACTCCCAGACGCCCACGCCTCTCCGATGAGCCGACGTCACGCTCCATTTGTTGTTTGGGACCTCACTCATCATTTGCCCTCTGAGACGTTTGAGCAGTGTTACTCCACACCCTAAAAAGCGTACCTTTGTTCTCATTCCTGTATTTATAACACTGTAACAGGGGAGTTATCCCTGTTCAGGAAATGTGCCTCTAATCCAGCAGTGTGGTGGTTAACTGCAGGTAGTCAATTAACAAACACCACCTGCCTGATTAGATTGCTTACAAAAGCCTGTCCTTTTGAGACAGGAAAAGAGACTCCTTAGCTCACGTGTGACCTGAACTTTGGAGACAGAGCAGAGGTTCTTGAGTCTCCCAGGAGAGACTGACCAAGATAACACAGATCTCTGGAGCTGACAAATAAGACTTCTAAACCTGGATGCTGACATTTTCTGTGCACACACGGGTGCGGTTCCAGGAGAGCAGAGAAGTTTCCCCTACAGCAGCCAGCTAACAGATAAGACTTTTATTAACAAGACTTTTTATATCTGTTCATTTCATGCTATGTGTTTGGGGCTGGGAGACATGCTTATCAAAGGGAGTTGTGAATTGCATAGTATTTCACTAGAAATAATCCCAAGTGAATAGAAGCTTTGTTTCCCCCTTGTTTGGATGGTTTCCTGATGTTAAGGAAAAGGCACAATAAAGCCTCGTTATAATTTCACCTTATAAAAGTCTCCATTGTGTACCTCTGTGAGCGTCCGCCTACAAACACATTGAGGTCACACTTGATAAAGATACAACCTGCCTGTAGGAGGACATGTGCAGAGGTACATAATGGAGACTGTTTTAAGGTGAAATTAAAACAAGGCTTTATTGTGCCTGTCACTTTAAACACAGCAAAAATCAACATCAGAGAAATAGTGAGCCCAATAAAACTTGCTCCACTTTGGCATATATGTATCCTTCTATTCCAGCCCCTTTTAACTGGGTGGCTACCCAGGCTATTCATCAGCCCAAGATATATATATATATATATATATATATATACATACAACAGTCAATGGAAAATAACGTCTTATCTGTTTCCAGGGTTGCTGCCTTTTCTCCGGATTATCAGCATCCAGGTTTAGAAGTCTTATTTGTAAGCTCCAGAGATCTGTGTTCTCTTGGTCAGTCTCTCCTGTGAGACTCAAGAACCTCTGCTCTGTTTCCTTGTTCAGCTCACACGTGAGCTAAGGAGTCTCTCTTCCTGTCTCAAAGGCAGGCTTTTTCTACCACCTGCAATCAGCCAGGTGGTGTTAGTTAATTGCCTACCAGCAGTTAACCACCACACTGCAGGATTAGAGGCACATTTGTGAACAGGGATAAGTCCCCTGTTTCACTGCCCTTAATAGCTAACCATATATTTTATAGAGTACAGTATAAGGGACATGAAATAATACCTTCATCTTATGTACCCGAATGTGACTAGTGATGCACTTAACTCCATCAACTCTTGCAACAAAGGCTTTACATTTCTTTTAAAGAACAGTACATTTTAGTTACCAAACTGCTTTACAAGAGTTTGGGGAAATTTAGCCACTTGCTTAAAAGCAGACAACAGCACAGGAAATGCACTGTTATCAAAGCCCTGAATCCATTACAGCAGCATATGAAACACAAAAGGGACACATTTGTGAGCACGGCAGCCAGAGACTTCTAGGCACATTGTTCCCTTTAAGATAAGTTAAGGTAATATCTCAAGCCACTTACAAACTAAAGAGAAGTGAAATCCAATGACCTGGTAATGTATGATATCCATGGAGAGGCGCCCGACTGCAATCTTAAAATAGGAGTAAATGATGATTTTGATCTAGTACTTACTGTATATCAACTCACATGAACCAAACAACTGTGTCAAGTTGTTCCACCATTTTCCGCTACTAAAATGCATTTTAAAGATGCATTGAGATTATTATTATTATTATTATTATTGAGGATACAGGGAAGTCACAGGATGTAATTGATTTACACAAAAATTAGATGTAGTGGATAGAGGCAGGAATTGAACTCACAAACCTTTGCATAAATTACCTTAGCCGTTGAGCCACTAAAACAGATCGGTGATTAATCTGGGATTCAAACTCAAGCACCTTACTTATTAATAATAATAATAATAATAATAGCATGTTCTTGTATAGCGCTGCTAGTTTTAGTAGCGCTTTACAGAGACATTTTGCAGGGCACAGGTCCCTGCCCTGTGGAGCTTACAATCTATTTTTGGTGCCTGAGGCACAGGGAGATAAAGTGATTTGCCCAAGGTCACAAGGAGCTGACACCGGGAATTGAACCAGGCTCCCCTGCTTCAAACTCTCAATGCCAGTCAGTGTCTTTACTCACTGAGGGTTGTAACATCTGAGCACGTTTTGTCCTATGTAAGGCTCCACAGGTACAGTATGAGGAGATCACCATTTTGCTTCACAGGTGCTTCAGCCAACTCTCACAGCAAGAGAAGAGTTCATGCTTTCTGGTAGTGAAAACTAGCATGACACCAAAAGTATGCAAAAGTATATCAGAGGGCAGCTAAATGTAGGCAAATACAGGCACAGATACTGTAGTTCCAGGCATAGTCATTTAAGGAACAAATGCTGCCTGTTTTCTATAGAATGACATTACAAAGGGCACTTGGATAGTGTAATACAGTAAGTTTTTTATTCAAACTTTGTATAGTTATTATAATGGTATGTTGCCCCATCTGTGTTGAGTAGATATCTTTATTAAGATTTATAGTAAATACAAATACCACTTGTGGTGCATTTGCATGTCTCAGACAGGTCTGCAACCCTGTCTTTCCCCATTATCGCTTGGCAAACAGTGCTTCCACTGCAGCCAGGGATTCTGGGTAATGACATGCAAATGAGCACAGTGTATCACTCATTACTTCTTATCTATTTTAACATGGACCCCTATAAGCGTATGCCTGCCACATTACACAGCTTTTCAGCACAGCCTGGGTTAAAGAAGTGCATAGCCAGTAAAACCTACTCACAGACAGCTGTTTCAAAGCTGGCTAATTTTCTGGTCTCTGCCATTGGAATTTGACTCACAGTCCTCTCTGCCAGAGAAAGAGTTGAACAGTTCTCCAAAACACAACACAGCATTTCATGCGTTAGTTACTGTATATTTTCACATTTTCTTAGATACACTGTTGTATTTAAAACCAAGGATGGGCACTAAAGTTTTGGTTTGTTTTCTAAAAAAAAAATTGCTTTTCTTTAGCAGGAACTTTATTGAATTTGTTTTTTTGTTTTTTTAATTATGAGAAACGATTCAAAATAAGGACATTTTTGTTTAACTCAAAGTTTGATCACTTTATTACTTAAATTTCACTCAGTTTTGTTCTGAAGTTCGATTCGAACTTCCAAATGAACATCGAAGTTTGCAATGTTCGGGAATCGAACCCACGAGGCTGTCCATGCTCATTTAAAACAATATTTAAGGGTGTGCTGTGATTACATTTCCATATACTGTATTGTGCTGCATGGGAATGGTCATCAAAATGTGCAACCCCCCTCGACAATGGTTTCCTTTTTCCTTTACACTTTTTTTTTTTATAAAGGACACATTCACGAGTCTCATTTGGTCTTTTATCAAAATGAAAGCTACGTTGTATTTGACAAGTGTCTGAAGTCACCGGTGACATGGGATAGAACAAGATGGCACCTGGTGACTTCCCTCTGAAAATGCATCAGACTATTTTGAATAGCCTCCAATGTTACAAACTAGTTACTGATGCCAGTCCTCAGTAGCACGCTCAGATGTTATCAATGCTCATATTTTATTGAATTATTATTGTTCCAAATTACATGTTTAGATCATCAATTAATAATTAATTTGTACTGTTCTCTTTTATTGAAGACCTCTGGTTAGCACTAATTATTTAACATGGACAATTAGCTAATTTTCTCATTTGAAAATATATTTAAATACTTTAGTCATAAACATTAAGGTTTAAAGCCAACCTGCATGGGCAAAATAGCTGTTTCCAGACCCTGTTTTGTCCACAAATTGTAGCCTGATCAAGTGTCTGTATCCTTTAAAGGAGTAATCCAAGCACTTTCTTTTAACATTTATATTTAATTTTTTACACAGGATTGAAGCAGGGAGTCTCCAGGAGCTGACCCCCATTAATTTCAGCTCCGGGGACCCCCGCTTAAGGAGATACTTACCTCCGTAATGGGTGCCTGTAGCAGCTCCAGCTGAGCTAGCTAGGGTTTAAAGCTCCTGCAATATGCGGGCCAATAGGTAGCCAAACCTGATGACCTCACAGCTTCCTATTGGCTCGCAGGGCGTGGGAACTTCAGAAAACTGCCGTAATGGGAACCCTGATAGCTACGCAGAGCGGCTACCAGCATCCACTACAAAGGTAAGTATCTCATGAAGCAGGCGGTCCCGGAACTCAAAATGAATGGTGTTCAGCTCTGGAGAACCCCTTGTTTCAATCCTGTGTAAAAATGTCAAATACATTAAAAAAATAAATATGATTGCATTGCTGCTTTAATCAGGCCCTTATTTGCACAGCGCCTTCATTTACCAAACAGTAATTGCATTATAATAGCATACTGCCGTTCTCTGCCCCTTTGAGACTGCCATGTGGGCAACATCGACATAACGTGCTGCCAGGATTCAACTGCAGACACTGCTTCATAAATGTCTCGGAAACGTACTAAGTGTAATATACCCGACTATGAAATTACAAGTCGTTAATATTACCATTAAATTTAAAAATCTATATATACCAGGATTTAATTAATGGAATGCGATTGCTACACCGGATAAAAAAATAAACAAACAGTGTAAGTGGTATGGATGCTTTAAAATTGAAGATTGAAAGTTTGTCTGGTTTTAGAAATGTGCTCTGCCAGTGGGCAAGGACCCATGAATGGCTTTGTCTTCATTCCAGGGAAGGCTGTGAAGCCCATCAAACACTCTGAAGTAGATGAACAAACTCTTGGTTCTAAATGATGTCACCCAGAAAAGATGTTGGATGCAAAACAGCCTTTATTTCAACATTTGTTGTTTTTAGGCAGTGATGGAACAGCGATCAGCCATCGTTGCAGCCCACTTCATACACGCCGCATTACTGCATTGTTGTCTATGAGACTTCAATAAATTATTTTCATTGAGGTCACCATGTGATGTTTTACTTATGGTTTCCGTATCTCTACTTCTGGATTTCCAGCAAGACCAGCTCCGTTTGAAAAGAATGGGGATAAGATGTTCCCTGCCACAGTGTAGAAAGAGCAAATTCAAGACGAGCCACAAAGTTCATGAGGTAGGACTGGCGTTTACTAGGGGTAGGAGCTGCGTTTGGAAACATTATGCACCTGCTTTTCTTTTTACCAATTGGTTCTCTGGACTTTTAGTTAGGACTTCACCTATGTTGAGAAAATACATGGAGCTAAGATTGTAGTTTTTGAACCAATGCCTTGAAAGTATTTCAAAGGAACTGGCTGCAGACTACATACAGTACAAATAGTACTATAAGAAGGATTGGCAATAGGATGTCAACAAAAGCCTATGGGAGGTGTTTCTGCCGATTGGGCAGATACCCCAAAAATGGATTGGACAGCTATTAGCGAAGTGTCATCCCCATTGGCTGAAGATATATTCAGCAGGGGTACTTAACTAGTACCTTGGGAATTGATAGACCAAACCCCTGAAGAAGTGTCGCTCTGACACAAAACGCGTCGCGGTGAGGTCACAGGCAGCGACGTAGGGTTCGTGACGACGAACTCTGGAAGCTGCGCACACATACACCCACGAGGGCACCGTTTGGAAAATTGGTTTGGCTGAACTTCATCACATAAGTCTTTACCCTCCGTTCTATATAACATCTGGGACATGATACGAGTGCCTTGAATCCATTGAGGCGTGCCCTCTCTTGGTGTTGTGTGTTTATTTGGATTATGTGATCTGGTCTTATTTTTAAGTGTGATGTACATGTTTCTTAGTGTACATATAAATTGTGTTTAATTGCATTATTTTGTCTCTGTGTCTTCTCTTATGCGCCTCTTTTTGGTTTTATTTGCATGTGATATTGCCCCGCTGATCACGGGAGATTGGGAGCTGTAGGGAGAATCACATAGGCTGTGAAGAGAGGGGAAGTTGAGGACAGCGCACACTTTTTCCTTTTCAAGCCCCCAAAACTTTATATCTGACATGTTCTGTTCCATAAGCTTTTGAATAAAATGGACATTTAAGCAGAAATTGCCTTTTTGGTTTTTGCAAAAAAAAAAAAAATTATATTGGTAAAAAGGGTTAAACTTTTTCACTATTCAAATGAAACATTAAAAAAAAGCCAAGGAACTAAGGCCCAGATTCACTGAAAGGTGCAAAGCTTTAGCTCACCTTAACCCCTATTCATTTCAATCTTAAGTGAATCTACACAACTTACATTGAAAACGCAGCCTGTTCTCAGCTCTATTACAGTGTTTAAAACGTAGATCTGTAAATAGCTACGCACAATATTACATTTACCTTCCTCCAGATTTACACTTCATCAAGATGGAAATCTCATCCAGAATAGTTTTAACATTATCTCACTTTTACAACAGACAAAAAGCCATTGTAAGATCTTACTAAACGATGAGTTGTAAGTCCTATACTAGTCTTAGAAAATACATTTCTATACTTACTTCTACAGGTCAGGTTTTCAGGATATCCCTGCTTCAGCACAGATGGCTCAATCAGTGTGCTGAAACATGGATAACCTGAAAACCTGACCGGTTGGTGGCCCTTGAGGACTGGCATTTGCCAACCCTGTGTTACAGTCATTATTGGTCATTAAATCGCAAGTGATGTCAACAGCCGTTAACAGTTGATGAAATCTATAACACTTCAGTGAATAAACCGTTTCTAAAAAAATATATATATATTGATTAAGTTATTTCGTTTTAATCTACTTTTGACGTAAGGGCAATAATGTGCGCTCAAATATCTCAGCACCGTTTATCTAGATATGTATATAACTCGGTTACTGCATTGACCTTTCAAATAGTTTTTTCCTATAATGCTACGTGAGTCATCCAAATATACCAGTAAAAAATCATTGTTTAAGGGAAATAAGAATAGTTCATAATGAACAACAACACGCACCAAAGCATCTCAAGTAAAAAGTAGATTGGATTATGAATAAGGTAGGTCTTGCATGAATGGGACTGCAGGAATGTTCCAAACTCATTTCTGCTTCATTGTCCTTTTATTTCTGGAACTAATATGACCTGTGTTGGTTGAAGATGTTTAACTATTGCATCACCTAACAAAAGCAATGCGATATTTATTCTGCAGTGCTTTGTAGAGTAGGCTCATATTAAATCTACTGTAGAAACGGTTAATATAGAAAACGGAATTAGTGTATGTGATTTTTTTCAAGCATTAGTAAAAATACATTAGTGTAATATTATTTTAAATAGCCCTGCAGTGAAAATAATAAATATTGATAACATACATAACAAAACATCCATGCTGCGTCAAACACATTCGTGTGCATGTGTGTCCGGCAAGGGCAGATCACGCATGTGCACCAGCGGCTATCAAGCGCACATCACGCATGCGCCGATCAAGCGGCCGACAATGTGACATCACACGGCATCATGTTGCCATGGCAATGGGATGGTGCAGCGCTGGAGGATGAAGTCGACACTAGGTAAGTGCCTAAGGGCGCCATTTTTTTTTAAATCCGACACTGTGCATGTAATGAATACCTCAGACAGATGAAAATGCTGACAGATTCTTGAAAAGCATAGAAATGGTTGTACATTAGATACCTTTTTATTGTTTAGTTTGCCAAGTTTACTTGCTATATTATATTTCAATGAGACAGATTTCGATGCTAGTCTCTGGTCAGGTGAGGGAGTTAGGTTAAAAGAGCACTAACCCCTCAGATGTGATAGGAAAATATTTTCTCCACAGCATAAAAGTGCCTAATATGAATTTGAATATGAATGTAATTTATGTCCATTCTTTAAAAAGGTACAATCCCTCAGAGAAAAATGTCTGTGTGAGAAACACAGAAATGCAAAGCACGCTTACTGTACAAACATCATTCAGGTATTTAATTGATTTTGAATTTCTCCTTTTATTTATAATATTTCATTTCTGCTTAGAAGCCACATATTTAAAAAAAAAAAAAAAAAAAGGTAATTATTAGGTAACACAATCAGGTGCCATTTTGTATGCTCTCCAACAGGGGAAACTTTTACTCAGGAACTTCACCTTTAATCAGCAATACAGGTTTCATTTTTTTATTATGGGTTTGTAGCAGGGGGTCTCCGGAGCGGAACTGTGTTAATTTCAGCTCCGGGGCCCTCCTGCTTCCAGACATACTTGGCTCTGTAGGGGGCGCCGGTATCTCTTTTCTGTTTAAATGTTCCCGTCACGCGGGCCAAAAGGAAGCCGCACCGGATGACATCACAGCTTCCTATTGGCCGGCGGGACGTTTAAACGCCGCCATTTTGTTAGGAACATCGTTTCTCTGACTGCAGAGATACCGGCACCGCTACAGAGGTAAGTATCTCTGGAAGCAGGGGGTCCACAGAGCTGAAATGAATACAGTTCAGCTCCAAAGACCCCCATCTTCAATCCTGAAATAAATATTGTACAGTAATAGTGAAACCCATAATGCTGCTTCAGTGAAGCACAGGCTTTAAGTAACCTTTTCTCTTACTTACAGTAGCACTAACGGTGTATGCAACACTGCACATACAATTTTGCAGGTGCAGCTAGTCCCTGCACTGTGGAGTTTACAATCTGAGACACAGGGAGATAAAGTTATTTGCTCAAATCATAAGTAGGCACTGGGATTTGAATCATCTCGAAGGCAGTGACCCTACCACTGAGCTAGTCCTACAGCCGCACACTTTAAAGCTACAGTTCAAGCTGCCATTTAAAAATTATTATTATTTTCCCATTCAATATGTGGATCAATACAATCTACAGTGATTAGCTAAGTTGCCGATCTATCCGTTCTCCAGTAATCGATCCTAGAATCGGGAGTTATTTAATTCACTGCTAGGGCTGCACAAGAGTACACAGGATGCAAAGTTCTGTGTGGAAGATCATGTGACCAGGCAGTTACTAGATACAATTGGTGCACTGCTAGAGAGAGGGCGGGGCTCCAGCCTTTCTAAGAAGGGGAAGGGGCTGTGACTTTGTAAATGATTTCTATAGAAACAAAAATGCCTGTTAAATTATAATACATTAAAAATGTCTTTAAAAATTGTTTATATTTTATTTTTGTAAATGCTACAAAGTATTTTCTCATAATACAGAACTGCTTTATTTTAAAAAAATTAAAAAAACACATGTAGGATATTGCTTGAACTGCAGCTTTAAACACCAAACACACAGGAACCCTAAAATCCATTATCATAAGGGGTACCCAGAAAGAAGTTCAGATAAGTTGTTTAGCTGGAACAATAAGGCAATGGTTTCAAACTGTAACATATTGCATGCATTCCCAGCCAGGAAGGTGAGACATGAATAAGAATAAACTGTGTAGACACAATGATGCACTTTCCTCTCTTCTACAAATATTTTGAACTGCAGTTATCTACAAATCATCCTTGAATACCAACAATACTAACCATTTTAGGCTGACTGGAGAAGAGTGGAAGACAGTCGGATAATTACTATCATTCAGGCAAGGGAAATGGGAAAGAAAATAATGTGACTTGTCATCATGGTGAAATATACTGCAATACAAACCTTATGTACTGGAATACCAATGTTATCAGAACATCTGCACTGCAATGTATTTCTGGCATTGAGGGGGTCCATGAATTTCAACATTATTCTCTATTCCTTTCCATTTTCCACCCCACCCAATTTTTAACTCCCTTGCCACATCGTACAGTGATTAAGCTGAAGACAAGGATTCTGGGTAATGACATGCAAAGCAGTACCCAATAGGCCTGGTCACTTTTAGTTACTTATCCACTGAGATGAAACTATCAAAGTTTGACTTGATGCACAGCAATTTTATTTTTTTCCCACTTCAAGTGTTGGAAACGTGATCAAGTTTCTTAAAATTAAACTCAGCTCTATTAGTCAGAAGGGCAATTATTGGATATTTCTGGCTCATAGAAAATGTGTTAAAAGGAACAAATCAGGGCAACATATGAAGAAACTGATACATCCTATGAAAATATATGGGTCACTTAACTCCGTCTGTTAATCCAGGCAGCCAATCCAGATTGGGGATATGTATAAAGAGGAAATGTATTCTTCTAGACATGGGGCAATTATTTTGTCATTCATCAAATGTTTAAACGTGTTAAATTTCATAGCTCAGAGGTTAAAGCCTCAAATACTACATCCCCCCTTTTATTCTCTTCTTATTTTTATATGTCAACGCATGTGACAATGTATCATTCTACATTCTTGCCTAAAATGGCAATTATTTGGTACTCCTTTTATAAATCTGTCAAAATCCTGATTGCGTGCCTAACGAAATGGCCGCCTTCTGACTTTGTGCTGCAGTCTGATACAGTATGTAACATTATAATACGAAATTTAACAAATTATTGTTACAGCTTTCAGAGTATTAGACAGTTTGCTGTTTGGAACACAGCAACAAATCAGTTTGTGATACTTTGTTGCCAAAGGCAGAGCAAAAAAAAAAAGTGTGTGTCAGAGTCTGTTTCAAAGAGGAAGTGGATATGACTTTCTAAATGGTTGCTGTAGCAGCCAAAGAATGATCAGTAGATTTAAAAAAAAATCATTAAAAATGTCTTTAGGAGTTAAAAAAAAACAAAACACAGTTATCAAATACAACAGAGCTGATAAAAAAAAATATATAGATTTTTTCACGTTTTCCTGCTTTAACGCCACTTGAGACGTGACAGATTTATCTGACGTCACAGAGGCCGATTTTGGTACTTGTTTATTTGGTAATAACTGTGCTGAGCAACTTCTCCCACAACCCAAATAGGAACCATCTAAACACCATTGATATGATTGAGTTGGGGCCTACATTTTCCCCAATATGAAGAAGATATTTTCACATTATATTATGCATGAACCATTGGTGCAGTGAAGCACTATGAAATATGCTCTGTTAGCATCAAATTAACATCAATATACTGTACTTATTTGGGACCTTCAATATATAACCTGGTCCTGTAATAAACATTTTCAATCTGGCCCCATCATGTCAATATAATGTTTTAGAGACTGATACATGATATAGCCAATGCTGTTTGTATTGTATTGTTGGCAAAGTCATGCTCTTAGTACACACATCAGCAACTCACAGGGGAAGCTTATTTAAGCCTATGTGGGTGTGACTTTTATACAATTAAAATACTAGAGGGAAAATAGCCTTTAACCTCTTGACTGCCTGAGAACCCTTCTTGGCCAAAGGGTTAAATAGCAGTTAATCTTTTATTGTACTACTCATTTAAAAAAGATGTGAATTACTGTAAGAAAATCTGTAATAAACAATAAAGGGATTCAGGTATCCAAATCAGTTGTATATACAGCTTAACCCCGTTATAGCGCGATCCGTTACAACGCGAATCCGCTTAACGCGATGCAAGCGTGGCTCCCAATTTTTGTATTTATGAATACTTTACAACACGATTATTGGTATCTTAAATACTTTATTTTACAATGCCTACAATTGTACATTATTTCTAACGTGATCCGCTTATAACACAATGTGATTATTTGGACCCAAAGCACAGCGTTATAAGGGGGTTGAGCTGTATAAAGCCGGATTCTCCTTGCTAGGGAAGTCTTTAATCCCATTTATGTAAAATAGACCATTTTCTCCGTTCAGGAGAAGACCTCAGTATACTGAATAGGATCCTTGGTATGTACAAGACATTTATGAAAAGGTTTATCACAAGAGCCGATAAAGCAATATTGCTTGATGTCAACGTAATCCGACTTCTGATTAATAATTACAGGAGAAATTAAAGATCAACATAATTCCCTTGAAAAATCTCTGCTTTTGTACCTGATCCCACTCTTGATTTACCAGTCTGTCTCACTCATTCCATAAAATCTCTTCTCATGTCTCCCACATAACATTTAATTCCCTTCCTCCTCTTATTTCTCCTGCACTGCCCATGTCTCCCTTTCCCCTAACCTCACCTTGACTGCAGAGTATCACTGTGTTTCAATCAAGCATACAGAGGGCCTCAGGCTCATTGATTAATCTGCAGGTCCCGTACTGTTGCAGACATTGCTGTTGCCTGTGTGCTGGAGGAGAACTGGCAAGTTGGATCTGCTTCAGACCCCATTAGTATCTGATGTGAAAAGGTGCTGTAGTTGTAATTGAGGAGTACAGCCCACTGAGAAACCCAACCAGGAATACATAATATGGGCACAATGCTCAAACACCCTTAACCCCTTAAGTGTCCTAGGGACAGACAGTACTTTGTATGTCATCCCAGCAAAGAATGGAATATAAAAATGTTCTAATCAATAATATTAACGACTATGCTTTTCTCAGTATTCTCAAAAAGGGGGAAGTGGCGCACTCAAAACAAATAATCCCAGAAAAGTCATTTTTAGGTGCAAAATCCCATGATAAGGCCCCCCCCCCCCAAAAAAAATGGAGCCCAGCTCACAAGTAGAAAAAACAGGCAGAGAAAAACTTACTCAAAATCGGAGTCTGCACTCAGTGTGTAGTTTGCAAAACTTATATATTTTAGCATAGTACAAGTAAAAAAAAACAAAAAAAGTACAAAAAATCACAATATAATGAATATCAATAGCTCAATATCACATAAAAATACAAAAAGGGCTGACACGCCTGAGAAATCCTCAACGTTTCGTGATCCAGGCCTTGTCCACAGGAAATCTCAATTTCAACACATTTGACTGCAAGTTATATGATATTTATAATATGATATTTATGATGATAATAATAGTATTAACCTTTACAGTGCCGGAAGTCCAGTCGCACCAGCATGCAGGCCTCCAACATTTGCGGCCATGGGATAGTTTCCGTAGTGTTCACATGACATGACATGAAAACGAGCATTCCTAAACTAGAGGGAATGAGGGGCAATGTTGAAACAAAGGTTAAAGTGGCTGCTCATTGTGGGAGTGGTGTATGCCTCAGGATGGAGCATGGTGTAGCCTCATGGTTACTGATTTCGTATGTACAGCACCCACACCCAAAAAATAGTTCCTGTACTCCTGTCAACAACACATTGAATTTTTATTGCAAATAAATTGCATTGTTTGCTCACTGCAGTAAGAGCTATTACAGACTTAGGCGGCGTTTATAGTTGGTGCGCCCGGCGTGAATTAATGGCCTTACCTCTATGAGGCAGGCCATAGAGCTCGCGTGCGTGCGTGCGATTCTCCAGCAGGCTTTCAATTTTGTATTTGCCGCGCGACGGCCAGGTTAACGAGCGCGGTCCAGCCAATTAGGGCGAACCGCGCACGTGACGTCACATGCCACGCTTCCCCGTCGTGCAACCGCTATACACAGAAATCACGTGCGTGATCTTACTATAAACGAAGCCATAGGCTGTGTGTATCAAAAACAAAGCAAAATGCTAACAAATTGAGCTGATCCAGCTATGCCTCGAGGCTGCAGCTTGGGGAACTCCTTTGAGGCATAGGCTTCCTCTATATGTAGGGGTGCTTCTTTTTGCTAGTCACAGTCCATGTACTTATACTGAACTAATTCTCCAATCAGTCTAGAGAGTGCACGTTACTGGGTATTCTGTACTCTGTCTGTGGGGAGAGGTACCTCTCTTTCGTGATACTTAATTGACACTAGTGCACCCAGACTATAATTTACACAAGGTCGAATGGGTGGCCTCTCCTATATTTCCTCTATATGAATCATGAGGGTAGTCTGGAGCCATTCGTGGGGACGCTAAGTAGGGCACTGTCCCTAACTATAAAACAATAACAGGGATTCTTACCCTATATCCTAGACATCATCTATATGACAACCTATATACAATATTCACAGTGGAGCCCCTCACCTGCAACTCCTCAAGGGACCTGACCTAGAAACCTCTCCCCCTTTATATATCCTGCGATAACATCACTACCACTAGGCAGAAGTGGGTGGGGCTATGATTCTGCCTAGTCACCCAACACAATGTGATGGGGAAAGGGACGTTACTCTGTGTGGGCCCATGTCGTTAACCCTCTCAGGCCATAGCAATCCCAAAGGGCGGTTACATTTCTCAAAAAACATCTGAACACAATATTTTTTTTTTATTACAAGCAACATACAAAACTTAATTCACTATAAAACATCCGTCCGTCTTCTGCTGCATGTAATTGGTTCACCACATTAAAATTACATTTCATCATCTGTGACGGTTCAGGGGATTCCTTCCCTCCATGTGTCCCTGGTGCTGCGCTTCCTCCTGCCTTTCATGTCCCTTCCTTGCCTCCCCGTTCTGTTCTCCCTTCCTCCTCCCACATCCGTCCCTCTGCGGCAGTTCCCGAAGCTCTCCCAGCGTCTTTGCGCATTCCCCGCAGGGCACGCGCGCCTTCTCAGTCTCCCGTTTCCCTTTACAATACTCCCCGCTCACGGTCCCCCTCTGCCCCTGCTCCATTCCCCTTACCTTCTGCATGCTCCCCTCCGGTTCTCCCCGGCATGGCAATATATATTTAAAACCAGAGACAGAACATAAAACACAGACAGAGCTGGGTGTACATCCAGTGAAACCCATACACGGTACAGTGCCTAAATATATATGTATAAATATCTATTAAATAAAATGGTCTTTTAGTTTAAGATTTTTGGCCAAAATTGTTGTAAGCCCCTGAGCCACTGCACGGCAGACCACATTTCCAGGGGTCCCTAACACTAATATAAATTCTTAATAATCTGTGCAATACCAGGAAGAATGATTTATAATAAATCTGTCAATATTAGTTGCAAAGTTCTAAGTCTACCATGCTCAGTAGCACTCCTCTGTGACACTCATATGCTTATATATATGTTGTGGTTATTTTGGGGGGTTCAATAGGAGCTTGTTAGGTGTCCAGTATGTTTTAAAATTCTTGTTCAGCTAGTCTTAGCTGATTGGAGGGTGGCAACCTCCTACCTAATTGAAGCTTACCCCCTCCCACATTTAAATGGTTAAAAGCTCACTCCATAGCATCTCCCACTCAGGGGAACTTGCTTGCTTGTAGTTTGGTTGTGACAAATCTAATACAGAGTGCTTTTCCTGGTAATGTACAAGTCATTAAAAGCTTCAATCAGACTTAGAACTTTGCAACTAATATTGACAGATTTATTATAAATCATTCTTCCTGGTATTGCACAGGTTATTAAGAATTTATATTAGTGTTAGTGACCCCTGGAAATGTGGTCTGCCATGCATTGGCTCAGGTGCTTACAACAATTTTGGCCAAAAATGTTAAACTAAAAGACCATTTTATTTAATAGATATTTATACACAGTGGTTGACAAATCACCAAAAAATCTACTCGCCACACAAAAAAATCTACTCGCCACCTAGTACCAAACGTGTGCTGCTTGGGCCAATATTTACTCGCCCGGGGGTTAAATCCACTCGCCCGGGGCGAGCAAATGTATAGGTTTGTCGAACACTGTTTATACATATATATTTAGGCACTGTACCGTGTATGGGTTTCACTGGATGTGCACTGAGCTCTGTCTGTGTTTTATGTTCTGTCTCTGGTTTTAAATATGAATACTTTACAACACGATTATTGGTATCTTGAATACTTTATTGTGTAATGCATACAATTGTATATTATTTCTAATGCGATCCGCTTATAACGCGATGTGCTTCATTGGATCCCTAGCACAGCGTTATAAGAGGGTTGAGCTGTATTGATTTTACTCATGTTATGTTTTTTTCTCATACTATACATTGCAAACTACAATCACTTATGAGCCAGACTAAGACAACACAAAGCCCACAGGCACATTTTGATCCCCTTCCCCCTCTCAATGTCAATGGAATCTGAAGGCCTGTGGTGCCTTTTTGGTCCACTTAATCCTACTAAGAATTCTGCAAGAATATACAACTTTTCTATAGTATTACTTTTTGGCATTTCTCCCTGCAGGAGAGATTATTTCGAGAAGACACTGCTCAACCAAATGCTTTAATCCTACTGTGATACGTCCCATTCTTGAACTGAAGTCACTCATTTCATCTTAATAATTACACAAATGTTAATACGGCATAAGAATATGCAGCTAAGATAGTGCCAAAGTCAAATAAAGTCCTTGTATTTGGCAGAGGCTGGAACTGAACCCACAAGTTTGTGTATTCAAGATAATATTTAACCATTCAGCCATGCCTCTCCATACAAAGGTATGCTCACTCTGCTTCCACTTTTCAATTGTTTTAAATTGATATTCTTTGCTAATAGTGTAAGAAAGGTTATAATGCTGAACATACCTTATTATTAATAATAATGTATTTTTATATATAGCCCTGACCGTGGGCACGCAGGCTTGTCTCACTTATTTGGAATGAATCGAAAGGAACTATTCGTTTTTTATCGCAGTAGTTTCCATAACAGTTTCTAAGACTATAACAGGGTCGCAATGAAGTAAAGAACATATCCATTAAAATTTCATTTTTCAAACATGACTCCTACATTCCAATAATTTGGCTCCACAGATCTTGACAAATGTATAGAGCACAGTACACAGAGTTGCCACCTTCGACTGAAGGCCACCCCAAACACAGCACATACCTCTGGCATCCTCCTGCAACTCTCTTCAATATGCCACGACAATGGGATGCTACGTGACATCACGCGGCGTTAAGTTGCCATGACAATGTGGCACCGCATGACGTTGTGATGTCACGTAGCGTCTCGTTGTTATGGCAGCGGGTGGCATGGGATGCTGTTACGTCACGTGGTGCTCCCGTTGGCATGGCAATGCGGCGCCATTTGACGTTGCACAGCCATATTGCCAGTAGTTGCAGGGGAAGATGCAGGGAGATGTTGCCGTTGCGGCCCGCCTGCCCAGCGTTGCCACAACCAGGAGGTTTACTAGGTAAACCCGTAGTCCGGAAATATGTGGTGAAAACCTGTAGTCTCCAGGTGAAACCCGGAGTGGTGGCAACCCTGACTGTACTGCAGATAAAGTGACTTGTCTAAGGTCATTGAGAGTTGGAAATTGGACTCCGTTTATGCTTACCCCCCAAGAAAAGTGTATATGGCCCTTATTCTGTAAAGTGTGAATACTTTGATCCGGCGCTAAACCCACAAAAATACCCAGTGAAGTCAATCTGGATTTTCGTGCACTAGGGCTGGATCAGTACTAGTCACACTTTACAGAATAAGGGCCTTTATCTCTAAGGGGCTGATTCAATATACGTTGAAGCAGACGCTCACAGTGCGATCAGCAGAAATCTTTAATTCATGCCTCTTATCCCTACAACAGGAATCAGTGTATGCAGAATGCACAGTTCCACAATGCAAAGCACACCTTCATTTTCAGAATGGAAGACATTCCCCTTGGAGTTATACAGATTAGGTTAAATCGCCATAAAATGATCATTCTATCATTTTTGCTTTCATTAAAGGTCACTTGTCAATTTAAAAAATAATCACACACAAAGTTGATTTGTTTTTCCTGTGTGTCTAACTGTTAAACATATTTGCAGTAGTGAGTTACGGGATTTGCTAAAATGAAATCCATTTGATGATTAGATACAGTGCAATTATATAACACAAATAATGTGCATTGCTATATTCCTTATAACTGCAGTGCGGTATGTTGGCTAACAATGCTACTGTATGGGAAGACCTCTACAGAACTGCCTACTTTGTTACAGCTCCCTGGCGGGTCTTGAACCCTGGTTTCTGTGCTCTTACACTGGAGCTCTGCCTGTTTGCCACTAGTGATTGGGTTCTAGAGATCCTTCCTGACTGCCGATTGCCTCACCGCCAGCACCTGCTCCCTGCCTGCAGCCAGCCTTTAGAAACCTCCGCTTCCTGTTGCTTCCTGATTATTGTGGTTTTTCCCTGTAATCTAGCTTGCTGCCTCATCTTGTTGTTGCTGTCTCTACGGGAAGTGGCCCTATTTCGGACCTTACCCCACTGCCTGCCTCTGACCTTGGCCTGTACACTAACCATGTCTCCTGTCCTGGGTATCTCAATGGGTAAGGGGTACAATGTGTCTGTGTGCATTAAAGTGTATACAGATGCTCACCGTCCACTGACCACGGCTACCTGCCTCTGCCCAGTTCTTGCTAGCCTGCCCCAGCCACTGGACTCAAACCCTGTAGTCGCTCCCCTTGATAATCCCAGACGAACCCAGCCAGGCCATGTTTCAGGACCACGTAAACATAAACAAATAGCAAACAATAAATAAATATGTGCATTTCCATATGCAGATTTCTTGGTCATGCCTAAGGCCTCTGACATAGTAGGCGCGTGCACGACAGAGCGCATGGCCTCGCGCGCGCCTGTAGCTTGAGCGATCCGAGGCCTGTAGGATTTCTATGACGTGCGCGACGGGGAGGCGTGGCGGAGGCGGGCCGTGACATCACATGAGCGGTTCGCCCTAATTGGCTGAACCGCACATGTATCCCGGCCGCCGCGCGACCAAATCAACATCTTTTGTCGGCTCAAATCTGCTGCTCCGTCGCGCTTCCTCAATCGCGCGCACTACGGCCGGCCCCATAGATCCCCTGCATTTTGTTCGCGCGGAGTATGGACGCGGCCTAAGACATGCTCTGGTTTGAGGTACCCAACCATCCTTTTCCTGCACTATGTCATATGGTGGAGTCAAACAAATAATGAGAACACTACAAATAGAGTAGGATTTGGGGTCATCTACTTCCGCGGGGACAAAACTACATTTTAAACCAAATCAAATAGTAAGGGGGCAAGGAAGAAAAAAAAAATGATCCTTTTTGAATTTTTTAAATTAAGTATTGTAATAAAAATGGAGATATGGTCAGTGGGTCCTGAGGTTGTCCGTTTCCTGTGTTGTTGAGCTTGTCAGAACATAACAGCGGCATCTACAAACGCCCACTGGTGTATGTGGCGTCCATTGCAACATTCAAAGCAAGCATTCTGCACAGCCTGTAACACATTTTTTGGGGACAGGAGGTTAGATGAAGAGGGAGTAGGTTTTCAAAAATTCTTTTGAGTGACGCTTGTACATGGTTAACCCTATTTTTACCACAGCGGCATCATTAAAACCCCTTTGCTAGCAGGGGGGTCTGTTTCATATTAAGGATCAGCAAAGAGGTTAAGTGTAGAAGACTTGCCTTGTAAACCTGCTGCCCTGCTGTAAAGTTGAAGCAGTGGGTGAGGTGCGTTGGGACCGGGGGATGTGGAGTACAATTACTTTTTAATTTACTGTCCCTGAGGACTGTTACTTTGTACTTTGCAGTCCCAGAGCACCACTACTGTTTTATTGGCAGACTAATGGATCGACATTTTATTTAAAGAAAACATTATTTACGTTATAAATAAATGTAGTAAACTATTTTTTAAAGCCTCTTCAACTACTGACTAAAAGCAAACCAAACATACAAGGTGTGTGTGCGTGTGTGTGTATGTGTATATATATATATGCTTCTTCCGGCGATGTTACAATGGGTATATATATATATATATATAGTCCAGTTGCGATAGTGCAGAATAAATGAGTTCTTCAGTATTAGGTGATACCTTTTTTATTTGGACTAACAATTTGTCATAGGACAAGCTTTCGAGAGTTCTCCTCTCTTCTTCAGGTCAGGCAATACTGATATACAAAGGAATCTATGGCTAAAACAGTGTAGAAAAACAAAACAGATATACTGTAGATAAGGTAAGGTGCTAAAAGTGTTTGAAGCCAGGGGAGGGTGACAAGGAAAGGTATGGATATATATATATATATATATATATATATATATATATATAGCTCGGGGACTGGAGCTGAGCACCCCTGCTGTAAGGTGTGATAAGCGCAAATGACACGCTATCACACGAAAAGACCATTGACTTGAATGGGCTTTTCCTACAATAGGACGTCATCTGCGCTTATCTCAACTTACAGCAGGAGTGCGCAAACTTTCCCCGCTGCGCCCCCCTGCCTGCACTCCCTCCATGCTCACGCTCCCCCCCCCTTACCTTGTCTTCTGCATTCAATGATGTCGCGTGACATCACGTCGCCATGGCAACCTGACGTCGCATGACCCCATGGTGTCATTTGACGCTGGGTTGCCAAAGACAAGGTAAGAGAAGTTGCCGAGGCTCACGCGATCCCCCAGCATTTAATTTAAATGTGGAAAAAAAGGTGATAGTGCGCAGCTAATAACTAGTGAAAAACAAATATCAAGTGAACAGTGCACCGTGATTAAACAAACAATATTGTGGACCTTAGATGTGGGTCTTGCACTAATCGTGGGTCTGCAGCCTTTCTTGGGGGTGGCTCGACACCCCAGACACTAGACAAAAAACAAAAGAACAAGGCGCACAACGCACATAGTGTATTAAAGTATAAAATGTGACTTTATGGTTAAAAAATAAATAGTTCTGCGTACATCAAGTAGGGAATAAACAAGCAGTTGGTATATAGGTTTACCACACCAGGAGATAACACTGTGCGACACCCTCAGATGGATCTCAGCATGCACTGGGTCAGCAGTCGTCTCATCAGTCTCTTCCAGCGTCCTCTGTTAGGGGATGGTAGGTGGATGAGTCCCTTGTAGAGAGAGCCCCACAGCATACAGCTCACAGGTAAGTAAAGACGCCGTAGGATTCAGCATCCATGGAACACTGCAGCATTTGCCGCCACTCCTCGTTGGGCGCTCAGCGATGACGTCACTGGTCGCACCTCCGCTTCCGCAATGCTTCTCATGGAACACACAGCGTGCGTGTCAATCCAGAGTTGTAAGGCAGCGGGGAGAGATATTTCGCCAGGCAAATTACTAATAAACAGTGTCCAAACAATGTCCAGAATCACAAAGGATGGGGGGAGAAGAGCATAGACACCTCTTATCCAACGCGTTTCGTAACACTAGGTTACTTCTTCAGGGAATGTATGAAGAAGTAACCTAGTGTTACGAAACGCGTTGGATAAGAGGTGTCTATGCTCTTCTCCCCCCATCCTTTGTGATTCTGGACATTGTTTGGACACTGTTTATTAGTCATTTGCCTGGCGAAATATCTCTCCCCGCTGCCTTACAACTCTGGATTGACACGCACGCTGTGCGTTCCATGAGAAGCATTGCGGAAGCGGAGGTGCGACCTGTGACGTCATCGCTGAGCGCCCAACGAGGAGTGGCGGCAAATGCTGCAGTGTTCCATGGATGCTGAATCCTACGGCGTCTTTTCTTACCTGTGAGCTGTATGCTGTGGGGCTCTCTCTACAAGGGACTCATCCACCTACCATCCCCTAACAGAGGACGCTGGAAGAGACTGATGAGACGACTGCTGACCCAGTGCATGCTGAGATCCATCTGAGGGTGTCGCACAGTGTTATCTCCTGGTGTGGTAAACCTATATACCAACTGCTTGTTTATTCCCTACTTGATGTACGCAGAACTATTTATTTTTTAACCATAAAGTCACATTTTATACTTTAATACACTATGTGCGTTGTGCGCCTTGTTCTTTTGTTTTTTATTTAATTTAAATGCCTCGGTGGAAGAGCGCGGGGCCTCTGCAACCGCCGCACCACCCCTGGAAAATCTTGCGCCCCCAGTTTGCGCACCCCTGCCTTACAGGATAAGAGTCATAGGGGCCTATTCACTAAACTTCAATAAGTGCATTCATGCTGGTTAAGTGCCCTTTTTAACTGAGATTGCATGTGTAGCTATTCACAAAGCTTCGATAACATGGTATTATCGCACTAAAACAGATTTTTAATGAGCTTTAACACTCTGGCAATAACAAGAAGTGCGGTAGCTGAAAAAATGCCCAAACTCGCATTTTTTGCCAGAAACTGCTATTCTCTAGACTCCGATATGCATATCGGACCATAAAACCTCGCATTCTTTTTTCACAATCTAACGGTTGGTGAAATAGCAATCGCAATTTGCATTTCACAGAGTTTATTTTATTTTTATTGCATAGGATTGATACCGGGGGTCTACGGAGCTGACCAGCATTCATTTCAGCTCCGGAGACCCCCGGATTCAATCCCACGTAATAAAAATAAAATTACAGCTTAGCTAACCGCTAAGGTAATGAAAGGGTTAAATAGCAGGCATTGCTTTGTTGTTGGTAGAGGGTGGATAAAGGTGGTAGTTGCCACATGGTGAGTTTAGGTCTCCCGGGAGGGTTGCAGTAGGAGTTAACGGTTAAGGTAATGGTTAACGGTTAAGATTAACGGTTAAGGTAATGGTTAACCGTTAACTCCTTCATTACCTTAGCGGTTACAACCGCTAAGGTAATGAAGGGGTTAACTCCTCACACTACCTCCTGCAAGGCCTAAACACCCACCCGGGAGCAACTACCACCTTCAACCACCCCCTCTACCAACAACACTACACAGGAATGGGCACAAGTGCTATTAGCCAAATATGGCCTTTCCTTTTTTGAAGGGATGTCACATCACTCCAAAAAGGAAAGGCATCACATGGTATATATACCAATCCGATTGGTGGATATACCATGCGATGGCTTCCATCTTGTTTTTTAAGGATGTGACGTCAGCTTTAAGATGACTTCACATACCTAAAAAAAATGGAAGCTGTCACATGGTACACCAACCAATCGGATTGGGGGTGTACCATTTGACAGTCAAATGTGACGTCACATGCCTTATATAAGGCCTGTTTTGTCTCATTTGAGCCCAAGAAGCTGGCGGAGCAACATCTCTGGGACCCTTTGAATTACAAAGAAAGAAGACGGAAGAAAAGAATGAAGAACTCACCGGAGACACCGTTCAATCAACAGAGGATCGTGGACTTCTGCGTATCAGGCTGATGAGGAGCATTGTGTCGTGGGTCAAGAGTAGGACGACAAGGGTAAACCCCGGCAAAGGTAAGAAACCCACTGATTGTCTTTTATTTAATTGTGTATTTTTTTTTTAGTTTGCCCATTGACTGGCAATGTGGTCATTTATGCCCCTTTAAGGTTATAGATAAGCACAGTGACAAGCAATTCATTTTTTTTTATTTGGGGGCAAATGTTTGTTTTTATTTAATTGTAAAAGTAATACTCTGCAAAGTTTTTAAATCTCCCATGTCACGTGCCCGGGAAATTTAAACGCACGGGAGATACCGGCACCACATACCGGGATCTGTAACTCGGGAAGCAGGGGTCCCCGAGGCTGAAATGAATGTGGTTCAGCTCAGGAGACCCCCTGCTTCAATACTCTGTTATTAAAATTAACATTATCGCCTGTAAGAGCTGTGCACGGAGATGCAGCATCTCCCTGTGCAGCTCTTCCAGGCTGCTGGAGCGACCTGTCGCTCATCAAGCAAACACAAAGTAGTGTGATGATGTATTTTTTTTATCCACGCTATAAAAAACTTGCGATTTTTCTTAGTGAATACCGTTTTTACACAACTTTCTTATAGTGCGGTAAGAACATGCAAACCCGCTCAATAATGCCCTGAACTTATCGAAGTTTAGTGAATAGGCCACAAAGAATTAGTCCCATAACCTCTAAATTGTGTTTCCTACGGTTCTAGCATCCTCTGTGGAACAGGAGAAATTGTATTTTCTTTTGCATTTTGTTAGCTCACAACAAAATTATAGTGTTAAGCGCGTATGCGGTAGCTTACAGGACTTACTTCTATGAAGAAGAGACTTCTGCAATGTTGAAATCTCATACAGGGCAACATGAATGAGGAGCTTTTTTGCTGATCCAATAAAAGGTATCATTAGCTGGACACTGGTGTTATCCTTAGGCAAAGCATATTTAAGAGTAACAAACATCCTGATACTACTGTCTCTCTTACACTTTACTAGCACCTGAGGCTAGTCACACTGCAATAATACAGGGCATTAACTAAGCTCCACAGTCAGCTAATCCCTACCAGAGATCATTTTTTACCTGAAGGATAGAGAGAGAACTGCAGACAATATACAGTACTGCAACATAAGTGCGTTATTTGATGCAATGTAGGTCACATATTAGTTTGTGCTTTTTCAACATCATAATCATTTTGAAACATAATAATCTATAAACCTATGTTGAAAAGAACACATTGTGTTACAATAAACCTTGTTATGCAATGTACAGTGGATCTTCATTTATACATGTTCCCCCCAAAAGCAGCTCCCCTCTGCACATATCCAGCAAGCTAAGGGTTAATATCGGCATTTGCTTACTGCTGTATTTCGGCAGCCCCACCCTCTAGAATGTTAATGAGCCAAGAGGACAAAGGACTTTGAATTCACTGCTGTCTTCAGTCTACATCTGCGTCGCCCCAAAGGTGGACAGCCTTTGGTGCAGCCAAAGGGTGTGAGCCGTTTGCTGCCATTCACTGATATTTGGTGATATTAAAACTGCTCTCTTTCAATCTGAAACTCACCAGCCCTTTTATCCCCTGTACCCAATCTTCCACCTCTATCGGTCCATGAAATGTCTGTGAATTGACTGTCTAACTTCTTTTCATGTAATGTAACCATGTATTGTTATAACTCTGTGTCCAGGCCATACTTGAAAATGGGAGGTAACTCTCAATGTATTACTTCCTGGTAAAACATTTGTATAAATTAATAATTAAACATGTAGCACTTGTAGTGAGAACATAGATGCTGTAATTTGCACTATTTGTCGTTCATGACTGCTGGGTGCTTAGTGTGTTCACTTTAGGGACCTAGGGTGCTTTTATTGGAACCAAAGAGAATTAGTGTCAGTGTCATGTTTAACGTGTTACATGTAGGAGATTGGCAACCTTAAAAAAATCAGACAAATATAATTATTTTTAAATGTTTTAAATGTCAGTGTTTTCATAGTAACCTAATGCTCTGGAGACATTTAAAAAAAAGTTACCTTATTTTCTTTTTGTGTCTCCAGTTCTAACGTCAATCTCCACTGTTTTTCTTTTGTTTTGTTTTTTTATTTTAAAAGTAAGTATGATGCTATCATGGGTTAACCAGATAAGAGTGTAGCACAGTAAGTATAAAAAACAAATATTTTTTTATTGTAAGGGAGATTTAAAGCAGCAATACAACTTTCCCATCTTTATTTTACATTCTTACCTAAGCTCGCAATCGTTAGGTGCTCCTGTTACAAATCTGTAAAAATCCTGATAGTGTGCCTAACATAATGGCCGCCTTTCAGTTTCAATTAAACCTTAAAGAGGCAATCCAAGCGGCACTTTAAAAAAAAAAAAAACATTTTTTAAGAATTTTTGGTTTAATATGCCGCTTTTGATTACCTTTTATTAAAAACCAATTACCTAAGCTGCCGATCGATTCATTCTCTCGTGATCATTCAGCAAAATTCTGCTTCCCTGGGTTCACTCAATGGCTGCCTTTCCGTTTCAATCAATCTTTCAGTCAGTGTAACTCAGCAGCTACAATGTATTCTTATATTACTAAGGTAACATTATCTATTGTTACAGTTGGCTGCTCAAACTGCTGGGAACATGGGCAACAAATGATCACAAACAGGAAAGTGTTACAAAGGGTTTTCACTGCTGTGGAAGTGTGTTAAAACCTGCTATAAGAAATCAAAGGATGCTTTAAAAACTATTAAAATGGTATTAAGGGTAGAATAAAAATTGTCACTCTTATCTAATACTATAGGACTGATGTATTTAGAAAAAAAAAAACATATATGATTTCACATGTATTGCTGCTTTAAGAAAGCAGAGTAAATTAATTACTTTTAAATATTTTTGGCCGGCACCTTTTACACATCTAAAGTAACAGATTAAAAATGGTGCTAAATATCCTTAAAAGAATCTTTTTTAACAATACCCCCCCCAATACCCCCCTCCCTCCCCCCCCCCCCCCCGCCCCCCCCCCCACACACACACACACACACACACACACACACACACACACACACACACACACACTGCAAAGATCTTTGCGCAACCGAAGCAAAAGCAGCTCTTAGTTATAAAAATGAGGCAAGGAGAGTATTTTGTGTCTTCACTGTTCTAAGCTGTTGTAAAATGATCTGCACTTTTAACATGCTAAAAATGTTGATTGCAATCAGTGCATCTCCTACAGTATGGGTTTGCATGCTTTCAGTGTTTACTGTACCTGATAAAGATGTTTTACCTGGGCAAATGCTGGGGGGAAGAGGCTATCTTCTCCCCAAGCAGATCCATACACGGACACACAGAAACAGTAACACATGCTTCTCCTGCCAGTGGAAAGATGCCCCATGTATATTCTGTTTAGCTCTTATATTTTTATCGATAAAGGAACACGCACGCTTCAATAACAGGTGAGGTGCCATGGATGCCAAAGCAAGTTTAGCTTGTACAGATGTAGCAACGCTTAGTGTGCAGTGAATGTTATAATAATAAATAACTTTATTTCATTTAACACTTTTCTCCCAATGGGGCTCAAAGCGCTTCCCAGTTACAGTATAGTGAGCGGTACGCAGCACATATTACTTTTTACAGACACAGCCCCTGCCCAGATGAGCTTATAATCTATGTTTTTGGTCATAGATCACAGGGAGATAAAGTGACTTGCCCAAGATCACAAGGAGCTGACACCGGGAATTGAACTAAGTTCCCCTGCTTCAAACTCAGTGTCGTTATTTTCAGAGTCAGTGTCGTTACGCACCGAGGCGCTCCTTCTCCAGTCATTTATACATGTTGTTGCACTTTTAGGGAGATAACAAAAATGCTGTAATTTAATAGCATTTCATGATTTTGCTGGGTAATGAGCAGCCGTCACGGCACAGAAGAATTAATGCTACCCGGAGTCCCATTCAGAAGCATGCCTACCCCACCACCTTCTCCCCTTCCCAAGCCCCATCACGATAGACACTCTCCCCGGCACCGTGGACTTTTCTTGTTCATCAATGTCGCCAAGGACAGTCCATCTGTGGATATGAATCACGAAAACAGCGCTCACGTGGATTTATAAAAACAAGTGTTTATTCTAGGATGATCGACGTTTCTGTCCCAGGTGAGGACCTCTCTCAAGAAATTTCAACATCTGGCACCGAAACGTCCGTCATCCTAGAAAAAAAAACCCCACTCTTTTTCATAAGTCCACGTGAGCGCTGTTTTCGTGATTCATAGCGCTTATATTTAACAGACGGAATAGTTATGCAGAGATCCAAAAATTTCACAGTGAGTTATAATGTAGATTATGTTTAGGGATTCCGGTTTGTGGTTTTAACAGGAAAACACAGAGAGAATAAAAACACCACCGGTTGATCATCTTCCACTTCCTGTTAAAACCGATAAAAGACGGAAATAAATCACCAATTCTTAGTGAATTAGACCTCGTCACAACCCAGCAAGAGATAGGATGCAAAAGCAACCCAAAGGGACCATGGAAACTGGAGGGGGAAAAAAGTGCCCAGATAAACACAGAATTCAAATGTGTATCAATATTTTTCCATCGTTAACACTGATAAACACAGTGTTTTAACAAAATGAAAACCCCAGAAAAACAAAACAATAAACACAGATTTCACAAACAAAAATGAACACCACAGTCCATAATTATTTTAAAATACAACCCCCCCCCCCCTTCCCCAAAAGTCTGCAACAATGAAAGGATTTGTGAACAAATTGAAGGACACACGTCCATTTAAAAACTGCTATGCAAACATCAAGGACATTATTGTTGCTTTTGTGTCTATCTATAAAACACATTTGCAGTACTGACATGATTTGATTTCCAACGCTACTATCATAAATGTGTTTAATAACTAGACTCAGTGCAGCCATAACACAGACAACACATGTCCTTTGGGCTTTGTCAAGGTTAATATAGCAAAGTGTTATTCTCTGTGGACCAATGATAGGGTGTCAGTAGTTGTATTGGTCCCACAAAGAGTTAAATATTTAGTAGGTTGTGACACCTTTAAATGGACCAACATATGAAACATGCACAAGGAGACCGATTGCTATTTCAGTCCAGTACAAGGTATCACAACTTGCACCAATAGCAGTTACAAGTTGAACATCAAACATCTGGAACTATGTACAGTATGCTGGCTAAGAGAAGAAAAAAATCCTTTTTATGAATGACTCCTGTTTTTATTGTGATTTCCACGAACCTGAAGACTAACTTTTCCTGTCACTCTGTTTCCCTTTCTTTCCTCTCCCCTTGATTTGTATAATGGTTGTTGGCAGAGTTTTCAGATAGATGTTTCATACGTCATTTAAAATTAGACATCCTTGAACGCCCAACTCTAGGCAAGGCAGCTATTTAATCCCAGGATTTATTGCTGTTCCTTAGCCCTGGAGCAATTAAACTCGCTTTTCCCTGCACGACTCAGGGGCGGAAGGACGCCAGGTAAAAATCAAAAAGGAAACATTGCAATAATAACCAAAAGATAAACATCGCGATTCATTTATTTTATTTATAAAATGTTTACCAGGAAGTAATACATTGAGAGTTACCTCTCGTTTTCAAGTATGTCCTGGGCAATTAATGCAGCTGCTTCAGTTCCAGAGGGACTTATAACCACACAAACACTTTGCAAGTATCCAGGAATTAAGGGGTTAACATTTTCGTGCAGATGCCCCTGCACAGGTAGTGATAATAACCCTTTACACTCAGGTAGCAGCCAGACTGCATACTGCACCTAAAAGATTTATAACCCTATCATACAGTGAGAGCACATAATACACATCTATTTTCACATCAACAATTCCAAGTATGAGTGTGTTTGTATATAGCACTAACCATCTATGCTGCACTTTGTACTAGAAGCATTTAATGTGAAAAGGTAAAACACAGGGATACAAGCGCCAGGTATTACAAGAAAGGATTCCCTGGGCTGCCAGGCTTACCATCTTAAGTGCTGCCTGCAGAGATCTAACATCTGGAAGATTTACCTGTGTTGGAAACATTAGCCTGCGAAGCTCCCAGGTCTCTGCAATCCTTTCCAGACCCTCCAAATTCTCCCATTCACAAACCAAAGCAATGAAAAGTCAGTTTATCCCTGTAGTCCAGCAAAAAAATCCTTCGGAAGGAGGAGATCTGATAAGACAAAAAGTGCATGCAGGTTTCCTCCAGTTCCCTGGCAACTCCACGCTGTGGGAAAGAAGGAAGCTTCTCTCCATGCAGCTCTGTCCACCAGCGCTTGACTTCTTACTTCATTTGAGAAGTGTACTGTCAAGTGTGAGGGAAGCCCACAGGAAAGGTTGTACTCTCTGCTACCATCTGGTGTCCTTGTGAGTTTAAGGATGAAGGGGAAAGAAATCCCAAATATCTACAGTACTCTTCACAAACAGTGGGCTCCTCAAGCCCAGTAATCGAAGTTTGATGGTGCTAGAGCAGAGGTGGGCGACTGCAGTCTTCAAGGGCCACCGACAGGTCAGGTTTTCAGGATCCCTGCTTCAGCATGTGTCTCAATCGAAGACTGAGCTACTAACTGAGCCACCTGTGCTGAAGCAGGGATATCCTGAAAACCTGACCTGTCGGTGGCCCTTGGGGACAGGAGTTGCCCACCTCTGCTCTAGCACCCTCAAACTTCGATCACTGGGCATGAGGAGCCTACTGTTTGTGAAAGGTACTGTAGGTACTGTATTAATTATCTTTAACTGTGCATGCAATGTCTTGTATATAATGTATAACCCTGTTCACTTAATGTAGCTATGTATTTGTAACCATGTACTGTTATTTGTCACCATAACTCTGTGCCCAGGACATACTTGAAAACGAGAGGTAACTCTCAATGTATTACTTCCTGGTAAAACAATTTATAAATAAAAATAATTAAAATCCTTAAAACCTGACCTATTGGGTGGCCTTTGAGGACAGGAGTTGCCCACCCCTGTACTAGAAGATGTGGGGTGCCACTACTGTTTTATTTCCCCATCCATAGTACCACTACATTTTTTATTTTCACACCAAGTGAACCACAACTTTTGTGGAAATTTCCACACATAATTTCACTTCGATTTGAACCCTTTGAGTGCCAGCAGAACCATGGCACCGGAGCGCCAGCGCCCACATCGTAATCATGTAACCACTTCTGGGAGCAATCCCGTGATCGTGACATCCATGAAGATGGGAACGGAAGAGACTGAGTCCTCTTCTGTTGCTCTGCTGGCCAGACCACGCTCTCCACGGCTCCCACGTGTCATCTCCTCTAGAAAAGGAGCAGAAGGCTCATGACGTAGATACTACGTATTGCAAAACAGTGCAAATACCCTTGCACTGGCCCTGGCTGAGGAGAGAGACATGCTGAGGGGTAAAGTGAGAGGAGAGAGAGAGAGACATAATGTGAGGGAAGGGAGAGAGAGACATGTGGGGGTAGTGTGGGTGGAGAGGAGAGCGAGAGACATGATGTGGGGGGAGGAGATAGAGATTTTCTATGGGAGGACAGATAAATACATACTGGGGGAGAGGAGAGAGAGAGACATGTAGGGGAGGAGAAGAAAGGGGGACATACGGTGGGGAGAGGTGAGACATGCTGGGTAGGTGTGGTTGAAGAGAGAAATAGAAGCTTGACGGTTAAAGAGAATGACATGAAGGGGAAAAATAAGAGGCTCAAGGGGGAAGAGAAAGACATTAGAGGAAAGAAATAGATAAGGGAGAAATATTAGTGGAAGGAAAGAAGAAAAAGGAAGAAGGAAAACAATGAAAGACATGCGGGGGAGAGGAGAGACAAGTGGGGGAGAGGAGAGACATGCTGGGAGGAGAGGAGAGACATGCTGGGGGGAGAGGAGAGACATGCGGGGGAGAGGAGAGACATGCGGGGGGAGAGGAGAGAAATACATGAGATGAGGGGAGAGCAGAGACACAGAAGGGGAAAAGATAGAATAACACAGGGTTGTGCGAGAGAAAGATACAGTACTAGGGGGAAAGGAAGAGAGAAAGACATGAGGGGAGAAGGGAATAAAGAGACATGAAAGGACAAAGTAGACCGAAAGGGATTCTGTCGTAACATTTGCAGGGGCCCCGTTCTTCAAGTTTGTCCTGGGCCCTCAAAATTTTGTTTATAGGGCCCACACCATGTCTCGCTACTATCTGGTGACATTTGGCTGACAGATTGTTAATTTGGCGACTTTATTAGCCCTTTGAGGATTTGGCATTTTGGAAAAATTGTTTTCAATTTTGCAAATGCTTTTTGGACAGGTTTGCATGACTTTACCGACAGGCTGAAGGAGGAGCTCACAGTACTAATGTCACTGACTGGAGGGGGGTGAATCTGGTTCCAAGTGTCAGCTGTCCTTGTGGCCTTGGGCAAATCCCTGTGTATAGGACAGAGACTCATTGTGCCTGCAAATAATTGTATATGCTGCTCTGAGTACCCTGTCAGTGCTCTATACGAAAAAATCCTATTAGTATTTTACAGCATAAACATTGCTTTATTGTTCTTAAAATTACTCCAGTGCAGAGTACATGAGTATTTCAGTATTAGGTGATACATTTTTTATTTGGACTAACAATTGATATTATAGGACAAGCTTTCGAGAGTTCTCCTCTCTTCCTCAGGTCAGCGATACTGATTTGCCTAGATTCCAGGAGTTTAACACAGATGTAAAAACAGAAACACAAGATAGCCATATAAGCAGATGATGCAGAGAAGGAATAAACAGACCGGGCAATAAATGGATGAAAGGGGCAGTGTGCAGGGGGGGAGGGGAGTATATAGGGGGGAGGGGGTTAATTATAAAATACACAGCTGGGCAGAGAGAAAAATTACAAAAAAATGATGGTAGTGGGTTAGAAACCCCATATCAGCACTGTCCCCTTGTTAAAGTGTATTATCATTTTGAGTTCAAATGTTTTCTGTTCTTGAGTGCTTTTAAACATTCCATTGAGGATTTGAATTGTTAATGATTTATAGAATGATCTGGGCGTGAGAAGTGGTATCCCACTGGCGTGCAATATCTCCCTTCTTCGTGGTATGTCTGTGTGTCTGTGTAGGTTTGTTCTGGTTTGATGTTTTTGGCTGGTTTCACCAATGTAGCATTGTTGGTCATAAAATTGATCCCAAAGAGATTTTGTCTGATGTTTCAAAAATGCCAATCGCTCACAGTACCACTGCTTTTAATAAGCTACTTTTACTACTGCTTCAGCCTGTACCAGTTTATCAGGAATCATACACGGTTGGCGCTTCCCACTGCTTAAATAATAAATATATTAAAGTGACAGTACTAAAGTGATTTCAATATATAGTGATATAAATAAATGTGACCGTGATAATATAGAGTATATATATATATATATATATATATATATATATATATATATATATATATATATATATATATATATATATATATATATAAAGATCACTTGTGAGCACATTCACATGTCTTAGGCAGGTCTGCAACCCTGCCTTTCACCATTATCACCCAAAGGCAGGGTTGCAGACCTGCCTAAGACATGTGAATGTGCTCACAAGTGATCTTTTTATTTGCTATATGCAATACGGTATATATATATATATATATATATATATATATATATATATATATATATATATATATATATATATATATATATATATATATATATATATACACATACACGTGCAAATAAGAGTGTAATGGCACACTAATAGATAGTGAATAAGTATATATAATCAGTGACAATGAAAGTGTGATAAGGCACTGTGATTAGACAAAAAGAGAAAAAAAAATCTCTGACTCAAACCCCAAAAACGATCCATCTCCTTGGTCCCAAACACATGTAGGATCTCAAAGTTTTAGGGGAGCAATAGATGTAGTCCAATATGTGGGAGAGAAGACAACAAGAAAAACCAATGGTGCAATATCAGCACACTAGGTATGTGGTCTGCGAATTCATCTGAAGTGTTTACTCACATGTGTGTAGCCTCCTTTCTCTATGACTAAGGGAACTTTGCGTGCTGGTATACCTGTTGGCTCACAGGAGGCCTCAGCCTCTGCCACTGGGAGCCTGGGGTGAGCTCTTTCTCCTCTCGGTACAGCGTCTCCACCTAGGAGGGATCCCAGCGTAGGTGGGATAACCTATCACAGGAACCAATAGTAGTAATAAGTGATACACACACAGGTATATAACTAAGGTTTACTGGCAAACGTACATATAATAAGAATAACAATGTCCCAATGCAATACCCACACAATATATCACACTAATACAACAACACAATGTTCCCCCAAAGTTCTGAGGGTGCCCTGGACACCAAACCACCCAATGTCCACAGAACAGTCCCACACCCAAATATGAGGTAGCGCAAGCCCCCCTGGTGTGGTAATGGTCCACGGTGTGTACCTTCCTGGCTATGACCAGGGAATTGTCTAGGCCTTCTAGTAGCAGAGCCACGCCGTGGTCCCATGACTCGGGTCTGCAAAATCCCCTCATGCCTTACGGTGATGATCCGCCTCGTGGGGGAGCTCCAGCAGGAGTGTCTCTCGTAATGTCTATAGGGCCTGGCCTGGTCCCAGTCTGCAGGACACCGCATGGCCATCCGGTCACCGGTGCAATACTACTACAACAGTACTACGGGGAGCGTCACTATCTTTCCCTACAATACTGTACTGTTTGGAGGGATCGGGGCCTAGCTGGGGCCTTGTGGTTGAGTCCTGGCCTAGTCCAGGGAAGCACTGCTTCCTGGACACTACCTGCCTCCTTGCTGTCCCCCGCCCGACTGGCGCGCGGGTCTTTTGCGCGCCAAAGATCTATCCCTGCCTTTCCTCTAGGCTGGGAGCCCTATTGGCTGTAATGCCCCATGTGCTAAGACCTCCCTATGAGGACTCTGGGACATGTAGTCCTTACCTGTGTCTAGCGGAGCCATTCAAGAGGGCCGCCGCATCTACTCTGCCGCATGCGCACCTCGGCTGACACTGCGCATGCGCGATCCCTGAAATGGCGGCCCATGCACTCCGGGTCCGCCTCAGAGCTCGGGCACTCCACTCAACTCTGCAGCTTCCCTCCCCACACCGGAGGTAAGAGGGGAGCTCAGCTACATGTAGTTGGATTAAATGAGCAAATGTTCTCCCTGCAAACTAGGAACTCAGAAACTCAACATGTTTCGCTGATGCACTCAGCTTCCTCAGGTGTGAAACGCGTGAGAGGTTTACTTCTTAGCTGACGGTGGCTCATTCTAAAATCTCATAGGGTGAAATGAATTCAGTTGTGACTTACATTGAAACGGAAGTAGCATACTGCGCATGTGCAGAGTTGTGCTGCAGGGGTGGCCATGGCCTTGTTACGCCGATGCTCGCCACAAACCGGGACCGGACCGCGGGGCTGAGGTGGGGTTATATAATCACCGACCTGAGTCCACGCAGACTGATCCGGAGTGCGCAGTTCATAGTCGTACATCGCAGGGTCAGGATTGGAGAAGGCAGCATCGTCGTTAATGAAGCAGGAGTTCGGCAACAGGAAATCAGGAGTGCCCCGCTTCAGCTTAGGAGCGTGAGCGCGGGGGTGGCTTCTGCGCGAGGAGCGGCCTCGGCCCATGACGCCGATCTCAGCAGGAGGAGACAGCAGGCTGGCCGAAGTTCACCGCAGGGCAGCGTCGGGAAGAACCAACGCTTCAGCGCAGAAGTCCAAGGCAGGTCACTGCAAGAGGATCGCAGCAAGCCGCAGGAAAGGAAGGGTAGCCACTGCTAGGAGGGAATGCAGCAGGTACCGGTGCTGGCAACACGCTTCAGCACAGACGTCCCGGGTAGACCACTGCAGGAGAATAGCAGCAGGCCAGTGCTGGCATCAACGCTTCAGCACAGACGTCCAGGGCAGGCCACTGCAAGGAGATAGCAGCAGGCCGCAGGAAAGGAAGGGTAGCTACTGCTAGGAGGGAATGCAGCAGTACCAGTGCTGGCATCAACGCTTCAGCACAGACGTCCAGGATAGGCCACTACAGGAGAATAGCGGCAGGCCACAGGACAGGAAGGGTAGCTACTGCTAGGAGAGAATGCAGCAGTACCAGTGCTGGCATCAACGCTTCAGCACAGACGTCCGGGGTAGGCCACTGCAAGGAGATAGCAGCAGGCCACAGGACAGGAAGGGTAGCTACTGCTAGGAGAGAATGCAGCAGTTACCAGTGCTGGCATCAACGCTTCAGCACAGACGTCCAGGGTAGGCCACTGCAAGGAGATAGCAGCAGGCCAGTGCTGGCAACAACGCTTCAGCACAGACGTCCAGGACCAGGCCTCTGGATACTCAGGAACTTGGAAGGTAAGAACGCTAGGAGAGAGGCCTGGGGTGGTTTGTGGCAGAGACAGTAACATAGAGGTAGGAATAGCTATGCTCGGCGCTGGTTCAGAGCCAACGCCTAGAATATAAAGGGCGGAGATCCAATCACAGGAGGAGGGTGTGTGAGAATTCCTCCAATGAAGTAGCACAGGGCAGAAGCTGCAATGAGAGGCAGCACCTGTGCCATAGATTGCCAGAGGAAGCCTGCAACTGCACAGGTCTGCAAGGCAAAAGTCAAAGCCAGTAGTGGATTCCTTACAGTACCCCCCCCTTCAGGTGAGACCTCCGGACGAACAAGATCCATCACAGATTTGGGGGACATGGAATTGTTCCTAAACCTCCTTAGGCGAGAGGTGGCGTTGAAAGCCCATAGTTTGTTGGGATTCCTTACAGTACCCCCACCACTGGGTGAGAAGCCTGGGTGAACAGAACCATTCATAGGTCTGGGAGACATTGAGTTGTTCCTGAAGTGTCTCCGGCGAGAATTAGGTCCACAATCCAGATGTACATTGGCGAGTGCCATGAAAGACAGCGGTGGTACTGCAGTTCTTGGTACATGGACAATGGGACCTGAGGGCTCCGGAATGGGAACATCGGAAGGACAGTAGCCAGGTGTCCGGTGCATAGTAATAGTCCAAGAGTATGGGACACAGGACACAGATTGTTGGACAAAAATGGCAGAGGGACCTTCAGAGAAGGCAATGTCTTTGGTGAAATCAGCACGGAGGAAGTTGCGAGAGTCTTTAGCTTCCAAGGAATTCCGGGTGGTTGTTAGCAAGGGAATGGGGCGGGAGGGTTCACTACACACTATTGCAGCGGTACTTTTGATACCAAGCAGGGTTGCTATCCCAAGCAATTTGCGAGAGTCTGTAGCAGTGTGTATGCAACTCATGGTACTGGCAGTTGAAGAAGGATCCGCTTCCTTTGGTTTGTGATCTTTAGAGAGAATCAAATCCGAAATTGTGGCCTTGGCGAAGGACATAATAAGCATGTCTATACCCATAGTGGACCCATAGAGAACAGGAACGGACGCTTCAGGTAAAGCGACGAGGTCCAGTAAGGGTGTCTTCGTCTTAGAGAGAGGCCAATTGCCATACAGATTGGGCACTTTGGGCACCGCACAGAGACCTGCGAGTAAGGAGTCTGTTTGAAAGGTGAGAAAACAGATTTTATCCAAAAAACAAGGCAGGCGGTTAAGCGGTGCATCAACCTTAGGGAAAAAAGTCTTGGGGTTAAAGCTGGGTGCCTCCAACACAGAGAAAGAAGACAGAGAACTAGAGCTTGGCTTCGGAGTGGAGGTCCCAGGTACCCAGGTCTCACATGATACTGTGGGAGAAGCAATGCAAATTGTTACTGTTTTAAACATAGGGTCTTTAACATCGGTAGCTCCAGGCACCTTTTTGAGAGGTAACCCTAGTTTTGGGACAGGACAGTCAATAGCAAGTACCCCAAGTATTGTGGAAGACACAGAGAAAAATAAGTCCATTTTAAAGACGGGATCTTCTGAAAAAAGGGAACGTTCCAAATGCGATACCCCTGAGTTCGTGGTAGTAGACATACAGTCAGTAGTGGATACCCCGAATACTGTGGGCGTATCAGCGTGAAACAGTATTATTACAGGAATGGGCATCCCAGACTTAAAGTCATTTTTAATCATCCCGGAGGCTGTGGCATGATCCGTGAGAGAAACTGGGGTAAACTCTCCAACAGACACAAGGGACATCTTGCTTGTTACAGAATTGGGTCCCTGAGAATCCCTAGTGAGGGCATCAGACTCCATGGGAGACTTAGTGACAGGGGTTTTGGAACTGATTAAAGGAATGGCAGGTATCACAGATTTACTAGGAGAAATACCTTGCAAAACAGAAATTTTAGTAAAGGTGATAGGCATCACAGATAGGGCAGACAGAAGTAAGCTAGGCAAGGTTGCTTCTATAACAGAAGATTTGGCAGCGGCAAAGCTTAACTCAGCGGCTGCTGGAGAACTTTTAACTACAATGAGAAGGGACTGCAGTTTTACAAAGTCAGGGATAAAGGGAGTCTCAAACTTGAAAGCCTGATCATTCAAAAAGAAGGGCCCTAACTTTAATGGTACTGAGGGAGCAACAGCAGATACGCTGATCTCAGAAGGGGTCACTTGGAAAGGAGAATAATATGTACTGTTCGCTTTAAACCCTAGGATTTGGGAAAAGGAGAACTCAGACAGTGCAAGTGGGGCAACCACGACTGTGCTGGCCTCTGAAGTGGGTATTTGGGAAAGAGTGTCTGGGACTTCAGAAACGACAACAGATTCCACGAAAAGGGGTCTATGCTCAGAAGCAGGGGTCTCAGCTCTCTGAGTGGCAGACGGGGTGAGTGAAATACCTAGGAGTAGGGATTCTGCGAACAGGTTTAGAGAAACAAACGGCTCCAGAATACTTTTTACTGGAGCCAGTATTATTGCCGAAAGTTCAGGGGGCATAGCCCCGAGAATTTTAGCCGAGTCAGAGGACAAAAGGGGTTGATCCTCTGAGGCTAAGGAGGTGTCCCTGACTGACGAACTAAAGGGATCTACCAAGGAAGGTTCACAGGGCTGACCTGCAGGGGTTAACATAGGAAAAACCCCAAGGGTTAAATTACTCTGTACCTGAGAATCAGAGAAATAGAAGCTAGTCTCCGAGAGTGGGGTCATAGGGGGTTCTGCCTCTTGCCCTAGGAACCTATCATTAGACTGCGGAATACTAGGGTTAGCAGTAGGAACCTCACAGAGCAGACTAGCAGGGGTTAATACAGAAAAAACCTCGGAAACAGAGCTTAGAATTTTTGGTTTAGGAAAAGAGGGCAAACAGGATTCATTCTCTGGTGCTAGGGAAGACACACTGACCTGGGTACTGCAGGGATTTACAGTGGGGAACGCATAAGCCTGACTAGCAGGGGTTAAGACCGAAATAACCTCAGGGACAGAACTTAGGGAGGTTAACTCAGGATTAGGGAGCGTGGCAGCTTCTTCCTTAGCGGGCAGCGACAGAGAAATGGTTTGACCATTCTTAGGAGAGAGAGGTAACCCCACAGGTTTAGTAACAGGACTGGTAGCACAGAGAATCTGCCAAGCAGCAGCATAGCTGGCAAGGAGGGGATCCTGTTCTATTATGTGAGTGTCTAGTGTTGAGGAAAATACATGGAGTGTATCTTGAGACTGAGCCAACATGAGGAGGGCGCTCTGTTCTACTAGATGAATGTCCAGTGATGAGGCCAGGGCATAGATTGCCTCTTGGGCGTCGGCCAGTTCCATAGGGTTCACATTATCCCAGGTTAAAGGGGAATCAGGGGAGCGAATACATTCGGCTAGAGACTGTTTTAAGCTCAGGATACAGTAAGCCTTAATAAAGAGATCACAACGGCATTGTCTTTGCAAAGGGGTTAAACCTTCATAGGTAAACATTTCATCCATCAGGGGTATTACTTCACACAAATACTGGCCTTCATAGTGGGACTGATACGCAGGACGGGACATAACTTCAGTTGGAAAATTGCCATCCCCCGCCACGGCGCGGTCCGGTTTTAACGGGCCGAGCATACTGTTACGCCGATGCTCGCCACAAACCGGGACCGGACCGCGGGGCTGAGGTGGGGTTATATAATCACCGACCTGAGTCCACGCAGACTGATCCGGAGTGCGCAGTTCATAGTCGTACATCGCAGGGTCAGGATTGGAGAAGGCAGCATCGTCGTTAATGAAGCAGGAGTTCGGCAACAGGAAATCAGGAGTGCCCCGCTTCAGCTTAGGAGCGTGAGCGCGGGGGTGGCTTCTGCGCGAGGAGCGGCCTCGGCCCATGACGCCGATCTCAGCAGGAGGAGACAGCAGGCTGGCCGAAGTTCACCGCAGGGCAGCGTCGGGAAGAACCAACGCTTCAGCGCAGAAGTCCAAGGCAGGTCACTGCAAGAGGATCGCAGCAAGCCGCAGGAAAGGAAGGGTAGCCACTGCTAGGAGGGAATGCAGCAGGTACCGGTGCTGGCAACACGCTTCAGCACAGACGTCCCGGGTAGACCACTGCAGGAGAATAGCAGCAGGCCAGTGCTGGCATCAACGCTTCAGCACAGACGTCCAGGGCAGGCCACTGCAAGGAGATAGCAGCAGGCCGCAGGAAAGGAAGGGTAGCTACTGCTAGGAGGGAATGCAGCAGTACCAGTGCTGGCATCAACGCTTCAGCACAGACGTCCAGGATAGGCCACTACAGGAGAATAGCGGCAGGCCACAGGACAGGAAGGGTAGCTACTGCTAGGAGAGAATGCAGCAGTACCAGTGCTGGCATCAACGCTTCAGCACAGACGTCCGGGGTAGGCCACTGCAAGGAGATAGCAGCAGGCCACAGGACAGGAAGGGTAGCTACTGCTAGGAGAGAATGCAGCAGTTACCAGTGCTGGCATCAACGCTTCAGCACAGACGTCCAGGGTAGGCCACTGCAAGGAGATAGCAGCAGGCCAGTGCTGGCAACAACGCTTCAGCACAGACGTCCAGGACCAGGCCTCTGGATACTCAGGAACTTGGAAGGTAAGAACGCTAGGAGAGAGGCCTGGGGTGGTTTGTGGCAGAGACAGTAACATAGAGGTAGGAATAGCTATGCTCGGCGCTGGTTCAGAGCCAACGCCTAGAATATAAAGGGCGGAGATCCAATCACAGGAGGAGGGTGTGTGAGAATTCCTCCAATGAAGTAGCACAGGGCAGAAGCTGCAATGAGAGGCAGCACCTGTGCCATAGATTGCCAGAGGAAGCCTGCAACTGCACAGGTCTGCAAGGCAAAAGTCAAAGCCAGTAGTGGATTCCTTACAGGCCTCTAGTTGTTACGAATGCTGTCAGTGGTGTGCTTACTAATGCTGTCTGTCAGTGGTGTTAGCGCATGAGCTCAGGCACACGCACATAAGGGCAAACAAAACATGTCACAAAATTACAACCACCTATATACACAACATCGGGCGTCTGCTCGCACCGCACACATACAGAAATATAAGAGTCTGTGTGCGCATGCGTGTCAGGAGCCGTCAGGAGTGTGCTTGTGTCCAGTGTCAATGGTGTTAGTGCGGTGTTAGCCCTTGAGTTCTGAGACGACCAGATACAAGCATAGAAAACATCTCGCCACAGTAAAACTCCCTACACACGAACCCAACATCGGCCATCTGCACACCCCCAGACACGCAATATTAAAAAATATGTGCTTAACCAATACATATGTCACACAGAAAATGCTCTTCGCTTATACCTAGTGAGGCAAACCTTTGTACAGGAACACCTCCTTCAATAAAGTTTGTTCATGTGTAACACACACCGGCACCCGTACAGAATGTCACACCACCTCCTTTTTCACTCATCATGCACGTTTCAATGCAACTCCCCCCACAGCACAATCAGCAACCATACTTCCTCTCCCTGCCTGCTCCGGTCGGCGCGGCTGATGAGGGAGAGAGAGAGTCAGTGGGAGAGAGAGAGTCAGTGGGAGAGAGAGAGTCAGTGGGAGAGAGAGAGTCAGTGGGAGAGAGAGTGTCAGTGGGAGAGAGTGTCAGTGGGAGAGAGTGTCAGTGGGAGAGAGTGTCAGTGGGAGAGAGTGTCAGTGGGAGAGAGTGTCAGTGGGGGAGAGAGAGAGTCAGTGGGAGAGATAGAGTCAATGGGGGAGAGAGAGTCAGTGGGAGAGAGAGTCAGTGGGAGAGAGAGTCAGTGGGAGAGAGAGTCAGTGGGAGAGAGAGAGACAGTAGGAGAGAGAGAGTGTCAGTGGGAGAGAGAGTGTCAGTGGGAGAGAGAGAGAGTTAGAGAGAGAGAGAGAGTCGGTAGGTGAGAGAGAGAGAGTGTCAGTGGGAGAGAGAGAGAGGGAGTCAGTGGGAGAGAGAGTCAGTGGGAGAGAGATTGTCAGTGGGAGAGAGAGTCGGTGGGAGAGAGAGAGTATCAGTGGGAGAGAGAGAGAGTATCAGTGGGAGAGAGAGAGAGAGTCAGGGAGAGAGAGTCAGTGGGAGAGAGAGTGTCAGTGGGGGAGGGAGAGAGAGTATGTGTGTGCGCAAGGGGGAGAGAGATAGGGGCGGCGGGAGGGGGAGACACAGGAGGGGGAGGGAGGGAGAGAGATGGGGTGATGGGGGTGAGAGAGACAGGGCAACGGGAGAGGTGAAGAGAGACGGGGGCAACGGGAGGGGGTTTGGAGAGAGATGGGGTGACAGGAGGGGGGTGGGAGAGAGACTGGGGTGACGGGAGGGGGGTGGGAGAGACGGGGGAGACAGGGGGAGAGAGACGGGGACGATGGGAGGGGGTGGGAGAGAGGCTGGGGCGACCAGAGGGGGTGGGAGAGAGATGGGGAGATGGGGGGGGAGAGAGTCGGGGTGACGGGAGGGGGGTGATACAGAGAGACGGGGGCGAGTGGAGGGGGTGGGAGAAACGGGGCAACAGGAGGGGGGAGATTGGGCGACGGGATGGGGGGAGAGAGACAGGGCTGACTGGGGGGGGAAGAGTTGGGGTTTCCCAGAATTTTAAAATCGAATTCTGAGGTTCCACAACCAAAACAAGGTTGAAAACCCCTACAGTAGGCTGTCAAAGAAAACTTAACTAATATCACTGCATCATAAGGCATTATTTTGTAACCCATACAGTACAACAACGTGTATGGCAACTACACACTGAAGACCAATATCACCATGATTTCCAAACTCCACCACATACTGCTGCATCATTTTTCCTTGCATCTACTCCAACAGAATACAATGCAAACATTACTAATACTGTAATTATATGCATCTACACACCCAAACAAGCCTGGCATTATTATAAAAAAACTAATAATAATAATAACATACTAGCTCACACATTATCCACAACTAACCTACTGTATACTTACATAACGTTCAATACATTTGCAACTCTTCAATCTACTAACACACGACTGCAACATTCACAAACACCACAAAACAAACCAATTGCTACATTAATATCACATACTTACAACTCACTCATCAACCACTCTACCATTGCTGTTGCTATTTGATTTCATAAACATTGTAACTTATACTATCAAAAGCCATAAATGTATTACACTTTAATCTGTCTTTTACTGTATAGTGTACATTCACTAACATTTACAAACACAGAGAAGTTTCACTTCCAACGCGTGTGCTTAGCACACACATCCTATTTTTCACTTTGAACCATCTGGGTGCTTTCAACTTCAAATTTGCCGCCTTGTTGGATTCTTCCTCCTTTGCTGCTTTAAAGTATTATACTAAAAACTTCACGGAGGCGGTTTTCACTCCTAATAATAACAATCGGAATGATTTCATGTAAGGTAATATGTGTGTGCATCAAATAAGGACAGGTTTTTAAAAAAAATCAATCAAATAATGAGATACATTACAGATGTTGCCAGTCTCATTGTCCCATCAGATGACACAACATGTCCCATCGTAATGCAGAATATCTCAGAGTTTCCATAGGATTCAATTACAGTGCTTGTGCACCCACTACAATGCACCAGAGGGGACAATGAATCCTGCTACAGTACATCTGTATATCAGGTATTGGATTGCATGGTTACCACTTTGTTCAGTCAGGCTCTGAGTGTTTTAAAGCAGTTTAAATATGGTATTAAGTTGTCATTTTAGACTATGGATTCCAAGGAGACTCATCTGCAAAAAACTTGGGCAAATTAAGTGCAACACTAGCAGCATACTCAGGACAGGGGGGAGAGCTAGAATGCATGTCCCTAGCATGGCAGGAGAAGGGAGACAGCCAAGTCAAGTCAGATAGGCTTCAGCCCACGAACCCTCTCCACCCTTCTCAACAACTGTAACCTCTACCACCCCCCCTTCACCAGCAGCAGACAACAGCAAACCTGTCAGAGGGCCTGACCATATTTCTCAAAGGGAAGGAGTCCCATAGAGACCAATGGTATTTTTACCTTTGATAAGCCTGGTGGGAACCTTCTGCACTGGGTTTACCCCAGTTTTTCAGCTGGGAAACCTTAGTAAAAACAATTCAACGTAGAAAGGAAAAGCTGGTGCATTTAAGGGGTAATGCAATTGCACCAAAGAAAACAAACTGTAATCATTTCAATACATACAGTACTGTAAGGTGACATTTTTTGTTGTCCCATAATACCTGTTCTTTTTTAGGACTGATGTCCCACAAACACACATGCGCACGCACCACACACAATATACTTTTTTCTTGCATCAATTTGCTCCCAAAGTTTCCACTTGCGACTCTATGCATAGACCCCAAGGGCTGCAGAAGCGGGGTAGAACTAGCACAAAAATACTGTATCCGGTTAATTAAAGGAAAACATTCCATAGATTTGAGGAAATGTTTTTTCTAGATACATTTGGTGCTGTTTTTGTGCCCCTGTTATGCTTTAATAAATGACTCCTATTGTATATCCGTGCCATCTAGGGAGCGTTCAATGTTATGTTAAATTATATTGATGTTTATGGTACCTGCTCGCACATCCTGTGTCATAAATGATATCATGAAAGTTATTTTTCTTATTGGTATCAATTTACAGTTACATATTTCATGTCACTGAGGATTATCTTTCTTTTTTAAACTAATTGACTAGCTTTGGATCAAAAACCATTAAATATTGGGTGAGATCACGGCAGCACATTCTTCATGGGCTCAAGTTTTAAAGCTGTAGTTCTACATGATGGGGGGTGGGGGGGGGAGGACATTTTTAAACAACATATCTATTGCAATCAGCTGCCTTACACGTATACAAGTATAACCCATATGGTAAGGTTTTCGTGTATTTGCTTGTGTAAAATGAATAAGTAGCGATGTTGCTTCGGTCCCTGTAATTTAACATCTCATCTGGTAACTAGAGTTTTCTTTAGCTAATGATGGCAGCATAATTTTTTTTTAACTTGGGAGGTCTTTTCACTTTGCTGCAAGAAGAGGACCTACTATGGTTCTTTCCCCTCATACAGAGGTAAAGGGAAGGGTTCACAGTGCAGTGTAGGACCTGCATTAATTTGGTTATACCTTGACGTTTGGTATGCAGGCTTACCACGCTTTGGCCAAAGGGTTTAACTAAATAACCAAGTCATTATTATTATTGAAGTATTTGAACTCTATACTTATTACCATATATGTTTTGTCAATTGGATGTAGCATTGGGCACCCCTGTCTTTTGTAGCATAATTAGATTAAACATAACAGGCAAAAATCTGAATCCAGCCATTTACCGGTATATACAACAATTTACAAACAGTCTTATCTCAAGAGATCCGTTTAACGTTTTAAATGTCTGAGACCTGGCCGCACCTGGGTGCCAACAGAACTCTAGTATTTGCTGTCATGGGATCGCTTCAGCAGCGATCCAATAACAGATCCCCCCCTTCCCTTCCCCCCGGCTGATGGAAACAGAAGTGGATTTGATTGCGCTGACCGCTAATTGAGAGCGTTGCGGTTACCCGATCATGCCTTACAAAAGTAGCGTTTTTGCTATGGTGTTCCTGGTACCTCAATAGGGCCTCTGGCGTACCAAGGCATGTGGCATACAAGGTACATTATAAGGACACTGTACAGCAGTGGTGTCAAACTCAGTCCTCACGAGCCACCAACAGATCAGGTTTGAAGAATATTGCTGCTATTAAAATGTGATAGTGGCAATTGGGGCACTATTGTACGGAAACTATGATTCACTGCAATGGAAGTTTCCGTATGACAGTGCTCTGATATGCACTCACAGTTTCATGAGTGAGCCTCAAGATCCACCCCCCCCCCCCCCCAGCATGTCATGTTTTCAGGATATCCCTGCTTCAGCACAGGTGGCTCAATCAGTGACTCAGTCTTCGACTGTGAGCCAACCGTGCTGAAGCTGGGATATCCTTAAAACCCGGCCTGTTGGGGGAAGAGGTCTGGAG